>NC_030441.2:16604621-16747121 GCF_001660625.3 Ictalurus punctatus | reverse complement strand
GGAGCTTAGAACGAATCATTTAGAACGGATCATCGAACGAGTCGTTTGTGACACTGGGGGGGGGCGGTAACGCTGCAGTTTAAATCACGAGCACGTTAAAGTGTTTTTTGACCTCGGATGCGTGTAAATCTATCGTATGAGAATGAGGCACGTTTCAAAACCTTAATAGATGTGCTTTAAAGTCAGTTAACGTCAATAACACTTAATATGTGGTTGCGTATCCCTTGCTTGCAGTAACTGCATCGAGCTGGCGACCCACTGACATTTTTAACACACAGTTAAAATACGATTATTCTTCCAGTGCCATGTGAACTGAACGAAGGACGAAGCTTTCGCTGGTTTGCGTGTTGGATACGAATTCAAATGCGCGCGTTTAACCGTTTATCCATTTTCGTATCGGTTTAGGAAATGATCACGCACCTGTAAAAGGGAAGATTCAGA
This sequence comes from Ictalurus punctatus, assembly GCF_001660625.3. Classification (NCBI taxonomy): domain Eukaryota; kingdom Metazoa; phylum Chordata; class Actinopteri; order Siluriformes; family Ictaluridae; genus Ictalurus; species Ictalurus punctatus. Next base: position 16,746,680 of record NC_030441.2, on the reverse strand, counting down.
AAAGCGCTGTAAAGGAAATATCTTTCATTTGATCAGACAAACAGATCCAGAAGCCGGCCAATCAGTCCGGAGTTACCGAGAACAACGTGCGTGTACACCCTACAGTTTCCCGATTTCTTGCATACACAGACAGGATCGATGTTTTAACCTTTCAGGCAGGACTCGCAAGGCATCTATACGATGCACTTGCAGTCATCTGTAAGGTAGTTTTATCAAAGGAATAAACATTAGCTAGTGTCACGTACAAGGTCAGGTGACAAGTGTGGAGCGCGCCGTTAGCTGAGGCGTAGCTTCTTGTTGTTTGTTGCTACTTGTTGTTGTTGTTGTTGATCATGTGGTCTCTGGCAGGGCTGTCGTCTCCCGGGTCTCTAAAGAAGCCGTCGGGGAAATTCGATTTCGGCGCCCTGTCGGCTCAGACGAGGTCCCCCCGCATGGCCTTCACACACCACCCACTGCCCATGCTGGCGGGAGTGAGACCAGGTGAGACACGCCAAAAATCAAAAAATGACAAAATTGACCCCCATGTACCTAGTGCAAGAGAACGAGAACACTGCAGGCTTGATTTAAAGAGACCCGGGGTTTATATATACATATATGTTCATATATAAATATATATACACACAAAAAAAACTCCTTTTTAAACAGTTTGTAGAGCTCCACTAGCCACTTTGTAGTAAGCCTCACTCAGGACACATCACCATCATTATCCATCCATCTACCCTGCTTCTTTTTTTCATCACTGCTGTCATGCGTTCCCTCTCTCTCCCTCTCTCTCTCTCTCTCTCTCTCTCTCTCTCGCTTCCCAATCCATCCATCACTCCGTTGTTTCTCGGTGCGGTTTCAAAGTGACACTCACCCGCCAGAAGATTATTGCTTTGAGCGGTTGAGTCATAGCACAAAGTCTTAACATGTCTGTTCTTTGTTTCCCAGCGCATCAGACTCTTAAGCCGGAGCATCTGGTTTAGATTTGGTCCTAAAACACACGTTTCAGGGAACGCTTGGGATCCGTTTTTTTTTTTTGTTCTTCAAAATGGTATCCACTCTCTCAGTACCGCGCTGTGTGTATATATATATATATATATATATATATATATATATATATATATATATATATATATAAAATAATAATAATAATAATAAAAATTTATTTGCAGATATGTTTGCGTTAGACGCCAGGGTTTGGTTTTTTTTTATCACGGAGTTTAAGTGCGGCATCATGTGCCAAGCATGCTCATTTCATTTTTCATTTTTTTGATTTAAGACTCCCTGATGACTCATCTTGGAAGATTATTTGTGGTCTGTTATGAAAAGAGAGAAAACAAGGAGGGGGGAGTAAAGAGAGAGAGAGAGAAAGAGAGACATGTCCAAATGCGTAACCGATGCGCGACCTGAAGTCTCTTCTAAAATTGAACGTTTTGGTCTCTCGGTTTGTATAATTAGCCGCTCATAATCTGCAGACACGCTGTCATTCAGGCTGAGGGCGAGGATGAAAAACAGACCGCGTTCGGGCGAGATGGAGGAGGAGGAGGTGGAGGAGGAAATGTACTCTTATCTTCTCCTTCTGTGCTGGCGAAGGCAAAGCCGCTCCAATCGGCGTGATAATCCTGTTAATAAAGTGACGATGCACGCGAGCATGCTCTCAGAGGGCGAGGGATGAACACGCTCGTTCTGACGGAAGAAGAAGAGAAAAGTCCCAAATTCTCCCTGAATATTCCCAAAGATATTCTCGAACGTTTAACGCCGACCGACCGGCCTGAGAGGGAAAAACTGCAGCGCGGAACTGGAGCGAGATCGTTAAGAAAAGGTCACGAGGACTCAGAGCTGTTTGTTTTAAGGGGATTATAACGTGGATGTGATTATGAAAGTTTGTTTCGTATCATAGAAACTTCCATAATGCCAAGTAAACCGAGAGCTGAGAGGGGGAGGGGGAGAGAGAGAGGGAGAAGGAGAGAGAGAGGGGGAGAGGGAGAGGGAAAGGAAGGGAGAAGGAGAGAGAGGGGGTGAGAGAGAGAAGGAGAGAAAGGAAGGGAGAGGGAGAGAGAGAGAGAGTGAAAAGGAGAGAGAGAAGGAGAGAGAGGAAGAGAGGGAAAGGGAGATAGAGGGAGAGAGGGAAAGGAAGAGAGAGGGAAAAGGAGAGCGAGGAAAGAGGGAGTGAAAAGGAGAGAGAGAGAAGGAGAGAGAGGAAGAGAGGGAAAGGGAGATAGAGGAAGAGAGGGAAAGGGAGATAGAGGGAGAGGGAAAGGGAGATAGAGGGAGAAGGAGAGAGGAAAGAGGGAGTGAAAAGGAGAGAGAGAGAAGGAGAGAGAGGAAGAGAGGGAAAGGGAGATAGAGGGAGAGAGGGAAAGGAAGAGAGAGGGAGAAGGAGAGAGAGGAAAGAGGGAGTGAAAAGGAGAGAGAGAGAAGGAGAGAGAGGAAGAGAGGGAAAGGGAGATAGAGGGAGAGAGGGAAAGGGAGAGAGGGTGGAAGAGAGGGAGAGAGAGATAGAGGGATTTGTGTATTTGAGTGAGTGAGTCAACATTATTGAGTGAGTAACATGTTCACAGTGTGTGTGTGTGTGTGTGTGTGTGTGTGTGTGTGTGAGAGACGGACTAAAAACGTGTGTTTCGGTTTGAGAAATCAGAATGAGAATTAGAAATAAGAAGTGGAAGCACAGGAAGTGGAGGACGGTGAGGGATGGATGGATTGTGAGAGAATAAAAGAAAGGAGGTCTGGAAGATGAAAGAGAAAACGCACAGCACAAAAACACACATCTTTACATGTGCAGTAAAGTACTGTTATAAATGCTCACCAAATGCCATACATATTTATCTTCATGAGTTCTCTCTGTCTCTCTCTGTCTCTGTCACACACACACACACACACACACGCACACACACAGGAAGTCCCCGTGCCTCAGCCTCCGCTCTTCATTTCCCGTCTCCCTCCATCATCCAGCAGTCCAGCCCGTACTTCACCCACCCCACCATCCGCTACCACCATCACCAGGATCCGCTCAAGGAGTTTGTCCAGTTCGTCTGCTCCGACGGCACGACCCAGCCCGGTGCTCAGGTAACAAACACACACACACGCACGCACACACACACACACACACACGCACGCACGCACACACACACACACACACACACACACACGAGCTAAAAGTCAAATTCCTTTACAGTTTCGCTCTTAGACGATGCATTAGCACATTAATGATACTTCCACAGAGAGAAGGATCAGTCCTAACACACACACACACACACACACACACACACACACACACCTTCTCTTTAACCACTGCTCTGTCTCTTTTTACTTTGCGACTTTCTGTCATCCACACCCTCTGTTCCTCATGCGCTCATTCTCAGAGAGTGTGTGTATGTGTGTGTGTGTGTGTGAATGGTGCAAGAGTGTGTGTTATCACACAGAGTCATCCCTCACTGTGTGGTGTGTGGTGTGTGTGTGTGTGTGTGTGTGTGTGTGTGTGTGTGTGTGTGCATGTGTGTGTCTGCAGCCTAACGGGAGCGGTCAGAGCAAAATGGCCAGCTCTTTCCTGTTTCCTCCGCCTCCTCCGGTGGCACGGCCGGTGCCGCTCCCCATGCCCGACCCCAAACCCAGCCACACACACCCCGACGGGGGACTCGGCTCACCCGCATCGCCCTGTAAGTGACGCCCAGAGCTCCGAGCCCCTTCACGAGTCCTGAAATACACCTGATATAGAGAACGTCTGCCCCGGTTCCAATCAGAAGGCAGCTCCTTAGACCGTCCCGTCCAGAAGGTCCATATAACATACTCCATTATTAGTGGCGTTCTTTAACGTACTGTAGCCTAGAAGGTCTTCACCAGTTCCGAGCTGATACACCAAAGAACCACGGCGAATAAAAAATCGCCGTGGGTTAAAAATTCTGCCCCCGAAGGCCTTGCCGTCGGTGAGATCGCGAGTTCGAGATGCCACGACCGTCCGTGGAAGTCCGCGAGAGCAAAACCGGCCGTGCTTTCTGGGTGGGACGGGTGGCATGTTCTCTCTCACCTGTCAATCACAGCGACGCTAGCCAATCACGCGCGTCCGTCAGATGACGGCAGATAGCGCTTTCCTCCGACTGTGCTGCGCTGCGGATGGAAACGATGCAGTAGCTTTGTAGCTTTATTCGGTCCCTACAGGATTTCGCAATCAGAAACGAACGCTAAAGGAGCGAACGCCGCAATTTTTCAAAATTACCACAGATTCTCCGCGGATTTGGGTCACGACGCGTCACGCGACGTCGTTCAGCCAAACTCCGCTTCGATCCGCGTACGTCAAACACGAGTACAGCTAAAACGTCTCAGACGTCAAGCATTTTTGGTGGAAAGCTCGGAAATCCTGTACGGACCGTTTATGAGTCTTGGAGGAAGCACGTCCTAGCCGTCACCCTCTCCAGTCGGTAGATATGGAATGACGGGCGGGAATCGGCAAGACCGCTGCCCAAACAGAGACCTTTAAAGGATGTGACTAGTAAGAGAGCTGCCTCCAGAATGGAACTTCATTTAAGAGACTAATATCAAAGAAGCGAATTATTAAGAGATGCAGGAAAGAAAGAAAAATAGCTGAGAAGAATTCCCCGTCTAACGCTAAAGCAAGCTGCTGTAAGGAGAAAGTGCACCCCCCCCCCCCCCCTCCTTGTCATGACCCATAAACTTTCACCCAGGAAGTAGTACGTATCCTCATAATCCCAAAACAGTCAGGCCAATCATTCAAACAATTCAAAGCTCTCCTTTTTTCTTTTCTTTCCTTATTGAGTTTATTTTTCCACCCTTTCCTTTTATTTTTCTGTGCTTATTACCAGAACAAATTCTGATTATCAGTTTTCTTTTTAAAAAAAAAAAAAAAAAAAAAAAGGCTGCTCTAAGACTCTTAGACCTCCACGTTCACTGTCTTTTGTTTTTCTCTTTCTCCTCTCTATCATCATTTCTTTTCCTTTTACTCTCCTAAATCTCCTCGCCTCACTTGAGAGATCAAATTCAGGGCAGTGTGCATGGACTCCAAAAATCACATTAAACAAAACAGACAAGAATCAACAAAACAACATTATACTTCAATGGAAAGCATTTGACAGCAGTCTGGCTGAAAATAACAGCAAATCAAACGGAGCGCGTTTCTGTAACATTCGCCGTACCCTGACGTCACCGGATTCAGGTGTCCGGTTAAATTGTGTGTGTGTATGTGTGTGTGTGTGGTGTTGGGGTTACAAGTTTGGGATCTGTGCGTGTACCGGCGGAGGAGCCGGGGGACAGGACGGACCTCGAGAACTAGAGGGTGCTGGACGAAGAAGACAATCCCTCGCTTTTTTTCTTCCACCCCCCCCCCCCCACCCCCCCCCCCCCCACACACACACACTTTCCCATCATCTGTTTCCTTCACACACTTCTTTTAAAGATCTGTTTCTCATTCTCACCCATTCTCTCTTTCACGTTTGTTACTGTACAGTATATCTGTAATATCGCATCAGTCACATTCCATAACCTGCTTCATATATTTTACTGACGCTTTTTACTACCTTATAAATATATAAAACACACACACACACACACACACACACGTACAAATGCAGACACACACAAGCGAGTTTGAGACGACGCACGCACTCAACGCTCCTGTTTAATCCCGCCAGCGTAAAACCGTCTTAGACGGTGTTTTAGTTTGAAATTTGGAGTCCATTGTATATCTCTGCCCAGAATTCGATCGGTTCAGCAGATCTGTCAAAGAAGCTCGTAAGACGTCCCCTCGACTTTCAAGATTTACGACTTGAAAGAAAGACAAATATTTCATCTTGTTACGACGTTTATTATCGCGCTAGACGGTAGTAAACGAGACCTTTACAGACGGGCGACAGACGAAAGGAAAAACCATCACGGAGCATCGTATGAGCCGCCAGACAAGCGAAAACGCACCTTGGCATCGAAGTGTACTGGAGAGGTCCTCGAGTTCTGGAGAGCTGAAACATCGCTCTGAGATCGCCCATGGAGGCTCGGTTAGATCGAGATCTGCTGACTGTGAAGGTCATAGTGTAGGATTCGCATCGCTTTCATCCTCGTTAAACCATTCAACGAGCCCTCGGGCCCTGTGGATGGGGCGGAGTCATCTCGGAAGAGACCGCACCCATTATTAGGATAGGAACGTTGCATCATAGGAAGAACTTTGTATTGAGGCAAGCCATCACCACGCCAGGAAAAGACTCTCAGATGCTGATTGGTCTTTTCTAATGAAGGGGTTATGCATCCTAATATACACTCACCATCTACTTTATTAGGAATGCCTGTACACCTGAACATCCGTGCACTCATCCAGTCAGCCAATCACATTTCGGCGGTGCACTGCATAAAATCATGTAGATACAGCCTTGTCGATGCCAGAGCTCGATGTAGACCGAGCAGACTGGTTCGAGCTGACCGAAGGCTCATCGTAACTCAAATAACCACTCGTTACAACCGTGGTGAGCAGAAAAGAAAGCATCTCCCAGAATGCAAGACGACGTCAGAACCTGAGGAGGATGGGCTAGAACACGACGGGTTGCACTCCTCTCAGCCAAGAACAGGAATCTGAGGCTTGAGCGGACAGATGATGTCACCTTCATCCTAAATGGAGGTCCACGGGGCCTTTTATTTATTTTTATTTATATACCTTCTACAGAGCATGCTTAATTTCCTCATGCAGTAAAGCTGTCGGGAAGCATCTGCATGCGTCAGCTCATCTAATCAGGGTTTTCCTTTCATTTGTCGCCCATCTGTGTATAATTATAATCTTCCTCTACCCTTATATACAGTGTGTACATATAATCTTTTGCTGTTTTAAATCCACGTCCTTACTTAAGATACACTGCAGGGGTTACAGGTCAAATGTAGTAGGTTTTACGTGGGGTGGGGGGGTAATATAGTTTTATAATTATGTCTTATAACAATCAAATGTATAATTTAAGTTGCTTCTGGCATAAAAAACAATGCAGTTCTATATTGAGCCACTGTAGAATTTCCCAAGACACTGACAGGTGTGTGTGTGTGTGTGTGTGTGTGTGTGTGTGTGTGTGTGTGTGTGTGTGTGTGTGTGTGTGTGTTGGAGCAGCATACTCCTCGCCAAGCTCCACAGCTCCCAACAGGTTTGTCGGCATCGGAGCACGGGACAACTTTCTAAACATCCCACAGCAGACACAGGTATGCGTACACATACACACACACACACACACACACACACACACACACACACCTCTGCCTTTCCCAATATCCCAGACTCAAACTGATTACTTTCTGAGTCAGCCCCACATAATGACAGAGGCTGAAGTAGCTACTTGTGTGCGTGTTGTCGCTTGTTTGTGGTGAGTGTAGTGCTGTATTCAAACCCAGATGTGAGCTTGTAGGGAGCAGACCTGCAGGGCATTCTGCTACAAAGGCTCCTCGGGTACACGGTCCTGGCCACCAGATGTTAAAGACTTTCACTCCTGCCCCGCTGAAAGTCTTTCACGAGGAACAAAACCTCAAGCTAAACACTAAAGCCGGCGCACATGGAGGCAATCTGGAGCGCGCCTCCGTTTCTGTCCGCCTCTCTCTCTCTCCGCAGCACACGATTGTTGATTCGAGGTGACGTTTAAAGGACTCGTGAAACACCTGGATGGAGGTTGTACAAAATCTTAAACGTTTTATCCTGTGCCGCGCGTAGACCTTTAACACTCGGGCCGAGACGTCTGCGTCTTTACGGAACAGCAATCCTTAACAGATGGATTCTGAGTGGATAGTTCTGGAAAGGTTTATGGCCTCAGATAGAGTAAGTTGGAGGAGGTAAATACAGGAAGGAAGTAAAGAGAGACAGAGAGAGGAAGAGAGAGAGCCGTGTCCCGACCTGACTCGTGCCCTCAGCGACCAGACATGATGTCACAGGCAGAACATGAACTTGGTGAAGACCGAGTGTTTGAAGCAAGGATGGACGCTGCCAAGTATTGGGGGGGGTTGAACACTGAAACATCGGCAGCGGGAGATTTTTAACCAATGGCATGACTGAAGGATTATCTCGTGTATTTATTCTCTACACGTTCCATTCAGCTGAATAAAGGCAAAATACTGTAACTACGGTTTAGATTGAAATTGATTTATGATTGTAAATAAAATTCTGTTAACAAGTTCTGTTAACATTTGTTTTAAAATTGTGACAAAATCAAAAGTCCACATTTGCGCAGTTTTAGAAAGAATATTATGTTTTATTGGTAGTGTAGTTACTGTCTCATCTTCTCATCAACCTCGGCTATTCCCGGGACTTGAACTCAAGATGTGTAGGTTTAAATTCCAACTTTCCAACTAGCTTTACAGTGTAGAGCTTTAAATTTCTAAATTCACAACTAGCATTATAGTGTGTAGTAAAAAATTTCAAAATTTACAACTAGCATTATAGAGTGTAGCTAAAAATGTCTAAATTTACAACTAGCATTATAGAGTGTAGCTACAATTTTCTACATTTACAACTAGCATTATAGAGTGTAGCTAAAAATGTCTAAATTTACAACTAGCATTATAGAGTGTAGCTACAATTTTCTAAATTTACAACTAGCATTATAGAGTGTAGCTAAAAATTTCTAAATTTACAACTAGCATTATAGTGTAGCTACAATTTTCTAAATTTACAACTAGCATTATAGAGTGTAGCTAAAAATTTCTAAATTTACAACTAGCATTATAGAGTGTAGCTACAATTTTCTAAATTTACAACTAGCATTATAGAGTGTAGCTACAATTTTCTAAATTTACAACTAGCATTATAGAGTGTAGCTAAAAATTTCTAAATTTACAACTAGCATTATAGAGTGTAGCTAAAAATTTCTAAATTTACAACTAGCATTATAGAGTGTAGCTAAAAATTTCTAAATTTACAACTAGCATTATAGAGTGTAGCTAAAAATGTTTAAAATTACAACTAGCATTATAGTGTGGCTAACATTTTTTTAAATTTACAACTAGCATTATAGAGTGTAGCTAAAAATTTCTTAATTTACAACTAGCATTATTGAGTGTAGCTAAAAATGTCTAAATATACAACTAACCTCACAGTGTGTATCTTTAATTTCCAACATTACAACTAACCTCACAGTGTGTAGGTTTTTACTTCTAACCTGCATTACAGCGTGTGGCTTTAATTTCCAACTTTGTAAAGGAGTCTGGGTCTGCTCTAGTCTTACTGTGGCATCAAATCAGATGTTATATAATAATGTTATATCATATTGTCCAAGAATGCCTGGCTGACATCATGAAAGCCAGTTGTTTTGTAACCCTGCATGTTTATTCCTTGGAATCATTTAAAAAGAATTTTGGAACAATGGAAAAGAAATGTGATGTGTGATTTGCATTTGTGCACATATATACATATATATATATATATATATATATATATATATATATATATATATATATATATATATATATATATATATACACACTAATCTGTATTTTTGTGATACTAGCTCTTAGTACTTTTGAGTCTGTTGAAGTATATGAAATGAAATAATAATGATGTAGTCATTTTGTATATTTTCACCAGCACGATTTAATATCAGTGCATTTCCCTCTGTTTTACAGTCTTGGTTTCTTTGACAAGATCCAACTGACACACACAGATCCGAAGTCTGTAGCTGAAACGTGAAACACAAAGCTAGGTATGGACCGCTATTAGCTAATCACTCACAAACCCCCTCGTCCCTGACCGAGTCAGACCTGCAAGCACCCCGAAACCTTCACCATGAGCCCTCGAACCAGGAATCTGGACAACGTCCATATGAGTCTTCAAAAACTGCATGATTCTGCAAATCTGAAACTGGAAAGAGGAAGAAAAAAAAAATTGGAAACCAGGAAAACAGCAACACAAAAAGGACGAGTGGGAAACAGATCTGATTCCATTCTGAATGAAGAAGAAGTTTCATTATAAGAAGCACTGATGACCTGAGTATTGACCAATCTTTTCATCCTTTAGTTTTTATTCGTTTTTACATCGTCCACCAATCATACAGCGGGGCCAAACCATTCTGCTTTCAGTCCATCACAGGTTGTTGAAATGAAACAATTTATTTTTTCAGATATTTTACGTTCAGTGAAAACGAAGCAAAGGGTGAAACCCGGATGGGGTCATCCACATGCTCTATATCAAGCTGCACCCGATCCTCAAGCCTGTCTCAAGCATCTGATTGGACAAGAACTACAAACGGCTCCCCGGCACACTGCGCTTTCGGTTGGTCCATCCTGATGACTGACATTCTTAAACCATGGGTGTGTCCCGAACACTAGAATGCTAATCGCACTTAGCAGTAGAGCAGAATTTCAATTCTGAAAAAGAACAGAAAGCCTGTTCGCTCGTGTTCATGAACAGGAAATGGTAGATTTCGCTACATACAGCTAGAGTTAGAGCTGTGTCACGTAACTCCCATTCTGTCTTTCGTCATCTCGCCATTCGGACTTTGTTTTCTCACAAACACGAGTTCATATCGTACAATTTTGACTCACGAAACTGTGAGAAAAAATGTCCGAAGTGCAAGATATGAACCCAAAACTGAGAGGAGTCGCAATTGTGAGATATAAAATTCATTTTTTTCCCTCCGTGGCGGAAACAGGCTTCCATACCAAACTGCTGCTCACGCTACGTGACATTTAACACGCTCGGAGGAAAACGCTATCCTCCCTCTTCTACGTACGTGAGCTCGCAAGATGCGTACAATTGGCTAGCGTCTCTGCCTGACAGCAGAGAGAGAAATAGCATAGCATAGCATAGCACCTGTCTCACCCAGAGAGACACTACGGCCAATTTTACTCTCTTAACCCCAGGCCACGGATGGCTGTTGACATTTCTTTTAATCGTGTAGCCATCCATTTTCTGCGAATAAACACAACGAACAGGGAAAAGCAGACTGATTTCATGTTGCATCAGTTCGGCGTCTTGCTGTCAGGCTAGACCATTCCAGGCGTGGTCAGAGCTAAACCGGCCCGGTACTCGACACGGGAACGAGAACAAAACCCGACCACTAATTAGCATCAGAGCTAGCGAGTGATCGGGATACAACAGTACAAAAATACGACATCCTCCTTTCTGCCGACGCTTCTATTTGTACGCTACCGCAAAGTATGTCCTTTCAGGTTTTTCAGGCGACCGTGACGGAACAGCTCTCCGCTAGCGTTCGGGACACACCCACACGTTAGCAGCGCAGGGGGGAAAAACGACACACGTCGACACGAAACGGGACGAGGCATGCTTGGGGAGGTTGTAGCCCACGACATACAGTACAACAAACCTCGACACGTTCGACATCATCAGCTAATTACACTAATAAACATGGTTTTTGTTAGCAATAAACCGAAGACTGAGACGCATTATCGAAAATGGTGTTGTAAAGCCTTTATAAATGCACAAATTCAGCTTTAATGACCAACCATCGTGCGTAAAAAAAAAAAAAAGATTTTAAAAAAAAAGAGGAAGAAATAGTTTGCACCACTTCCAGCAGTAACTGTTTCTCTGTGGATACTTCAGTTTCAGTGCAACCACATGAACACCAGTAGAAATCTTCAGAAAAAAGCCTTTGTTCTCTCTCTCTCTCTCTCTCTCTCTCTCTCTCTCTCTCTCTCTCTCTGCTGAAAGTGGGTTTTGTTTTGGTTTGCAGTAGTTTGTTATTAACCGGTTTTCATTTTGTGTCATCTGGGTTTTTTTTTTCTTCTTCTTCTTTTCTTTTACAGAATTAACCGCATGAGAGTTTAGCGTCTTTCAGGTTTGCTTTTTCTTCCAGAGTAGTAACAGTATCGTGTACGATTTCTACAGTGACGCTCGTGAATTCTCACTGGCTTTTTTTCTGGCTCCGTCATCAACGCTACGTCCTTCCCTGCGGCATCGTCAGCGCTCGCTTCCCGTCAGGAGCGGCTTTCGTAATACAGTCCCTCGAGGAATATCCGCCGTCTCGCGATCGCAGGAGTGAACGCCAAGTCGAGTGGCGCGATATCCTTCGGAGCTTGCGGTTTTTCAAATTTAAAGCAGATTTGGGGCAAAACAGGTCTCGTTTACCAACAAACAGTGCGAAACAATTCCGTACGATCGCGCTAAAAAAAAAAAAAAAAGCACAAAAAATGCGTAAATAGTAGCGCACGTTTTTTTTTAAATCCGAGGCACAATCGTGCAATTTTTGCCGCAACAATCACGAAAAAAAGCCTCCCGTATGGCGAAATCCTGTACGGACTGATAATACTGACATCACGTCATCCATGCATGCTTTCCTTTATCGTTTTCTTTCTTCTCTGCACTACAATACAGACGGATTTGGTCAAGGCCGTCGTTACGCACCGTTCTCCGGATCACGCACGCACACACTGTCCGTTGCACCGTTATTCGGAAAACGCCCTTTCGTCCAGCGTTTCACGATTTCCGTTCCTTTTCCTCAATGTGAATCAAAGAACAAACCCGCTAACAGCGTTACACTGTGCACATCTGCATCCCGCTGACATCACAAAATAACTGGACTGCCCGGCTGTCAGTCACACATCAGAGAATTCTCGTTCCCATTAGCCCCGCCCCCTCCCTGACGATTCCAATCCGCGCAGCAAAGTGCCTCCCTTTTCTTTCTTTTTTTTTCTTTCTTTCCTTTATGCAACCTGCCATTGAATTCAGGGTCGTGTATAAGCTACAGAATTAATGTACAATATGTTATGTATCATGGCTTAGCAAGCGCCAGAAGACTGGAAACAGCGCCTTTATAAATATATATTATCCAGACATTAAAGATCATACTCGTACGTGCTGTGTATATATATGGAAATATGTATAGTAGCTCTTCTTTGGAATACGGCAGTCTAGTTATTTTTTGACCTTTCACCCCAGTCAGTTGTCTTCCAAAACAAAAAACGAACCAGTCCTCACAACCCGTGAAATAATATCGCCGTATTACCAAACGTCATTCGTACACGGTGCAAGACGGATTAAAAATATCAACGTTAAGTATTTAAAAGGGGAAAAGAGAGCGAGGTGTTTGAGGGTACAAAGGGTACAAACCTGAGAGTCTGTACGAGAATTTGAACATTTTGGGGTTTTTTTTTATTTTATTTTATTTTTTTTTTAAAAGTCCTCTCGTCCTGGACTCTAATCTCAAGGGCCATGAACAGTATCCCAATCTTTATGAAATTTTGGGTGTTTCTTTTCCCCGTTTATTTACCTTTATCTTTTTATTTTTAAATGTTATTTTTGTAATATTTTTCTGTTTAAACTATTAGGAAGGGTGGAATGAACAATTTTACAAAACAGTGTATTACACTATAGTACGATCCTTGTGCTTGAGGATCGCGTGGGTTCACTCTATTACAAAGAATAATACGCTTTCTCTTCGGATGCGTTTTAGAGAACGCGTCGCTTCTCTTCTTTGGTGTGCTCGCTGGGGTCGGGGTTTCGTTCTTCTCCAGTTTGTGAAAAAAGGCATTTTATTTCAACCTTTAAGAACACCGTATTTAATTCTGCGTATCAACCGTACGTCTCGATACACGGAGAGCCGGTTCCGTCCGGCTCTTTCGTTTTTTTTTGTTTTTTTTTAAACCCCGTTTTTGTTTAGTTTTTTTTTTTTTTTTTTTTCGATTTCGTCACGGATCGACTCATCGACTGTAAATTAAGGAGCTGCGTAATTAATCAGCAAAAGTGTTTTTTCGCCTTTGTGATGATTTGAAAGATGTTGTATTGAGTATTTGTAGAAGTTCTTGTAGTTTTTAGACAATGTGAACACGGGTTCCTGGAGGACAAGGAACGTTCCAGAGAATGCGGAAGAATGAAACTTAGATGGGCTTCATCCCAAACCTAAACCCCCCCAACTCCCCCACCCCCTTACCCCTACCCCCTTACCCCTACCCCAAAGCCTCTCTCTCTCTCCTCCCCCACCCCCACCCAAAATGTAAATGCCCCCTTCCTAGTGCTTGTGATTAGTGTAGTGTAGTACTAAGCCAGCATTTAAAGGTTGTTCCCTTCAAAAGTGCCTTTTGTTCACAGAGTCCATCTTGTAAAACATGATTCTTAAAAAAAAACACACACAAAAAAAAACAAGGACAAAAAAGTTTTTCGCCCCATCTTTCCTCGTCCACCTTTTTTTCAATCTTTCGAAGCCGTATATATATATATATATATATATATATATATATATATATATATATATATATATATATATATATATATATATATATATATATACATATGTATATGTGTGTATATATATATATATATGTGTGTGTATATATATATATATATATATATATATATATATATATATATATATATATATACATATGTATGTGTATATATATATATATATATATATATATATATATATATATATATATATATATATATATAAAATATAGTAATACAGGAAATGGATGTGATTTAGTTCTTTTTATTGTTCAATGCTGAAAAAAAATGTAAAGGCAAAATGTCCCTTTCCCTTTCTCCTTCTTTTGCGTTACTGGAGATGTTGTACAAGACGTCCGTCTTACCCTGTCGTACATCCTGCCTCCCGCCCTCCCTTCCCCCCGCCCCCAAAACGATGCTTTTATATTTTATTTTTCCTCTTGAGCAGAATATCCTTGTCTGTAAGCTTGTTCTTGTTACGCCATACCGATCTCTCTCCTGTTCTGCCGCTTCTCTGTTTCTACTGCTAGTGTAAGTGAAATGTGGCCGTCCGGGCTCCGTGGGGTCACGCGACAGGTTCCGCGCGGCAGCGAGTACCAGCACGCGCCGTCGTAGTCGGTGGAGGAGCAATGCTAACGTTTCCGATCGGCTTCCGCGTGTCGAACGGTTTTGCTGTAAACGCAGGACACCGGGTGATATCAAGCAGCTCGGCGGAATTTAAATTTTTTTTTTCTAATTTATTTGTTTTCGTTTGTTACTACGATTTTATACTATATTCGAATTTTTTTTTTAATGCTTTTCTATCAGGGTACGGTCCAGAAGATTCTCTCCAAGGGAACCGTGGACCTTAAAATAAAACTATAAAAAAAAAAGCACCTTTCTTTATTAGAAGAGCCAGGCTACTTTTAAGAAATTGTTGGCTGATGAATTGTTGAAAGCACCTTATGAGGCAGAATGCACTTAGCGTGAAATGCACTTAAATATCACACGAGTAACACTATGGAGAATGTCCTTTTTTCAGTCCATCGTAATGGGAGATTGACGTGAGTTCAGGAGGTGTGTTTAATCTAACCGAAGTCAGTATTAATATTACAGACGATGAGAGATTGCTTACAGAGTGGACGTTTTTTAAAATAAATAAATAAGTAAATAAATAGGTTAAATCGTAGGACATGGAGTGTCTACCTAAATATCCCCACTCTGGCATAACATCAGTCGAAACTAATCACTTCTTTACTGCCTTGTGTTTTTAATTACTTTTTTTTGGTTTTTTTGGTTTTGCTTCGTTATGCTTCCGAATTTTTCTGAGCTGCAGAAGTTGTGTTTGAGACGTTTCTAGTCTTAGCGCCCCCTAGTGGATCCCTGTGTCCTGCGCTTTCAGGAAAAGCTCCTGTTTCAGCTAGAGACCCCTCAGAGCCCGCTGGCAAAATGTGCATGTGTTAACTACAGATTCTTTTTCCATTATAAAGAATAAAAATAAAAAAAAAACAGTTTGTAAAGAGCAACTGGTTGAATAAATGATGTTCTTGACTGCATAAACGTGTGTGTGTTTTTAATTCTAAAAAAGGAAATTGTGTTTCCAAAGGGAAGGAAGGAAGGAAGGAAGGAAGAAGTAAGGAAGGAAGGAAAAAAGGACAGATGGAAAAAGTAAGGAGGAAGGAAGGAAAGAAGGAAAAACAAAGGAAGGACGAAGGAAGGGAGAAGTAAGAAAAGAAAGAGGGAAGGAACTAGGACAGAGTAAGTAAGACTTACGGAAGGAATGAACAAGGAAGGGGGAACGAAGGAAGGAAGTAATGAGGAGGGAAGGGAGAACGGAGGAAGGAAAGAAGTAATGATGGGGCAAGGAAGAAAAGAATGAAGGAAAGTAAGGAAAGGAGTAAAAAGTAAGTAATGATGGAATTAGGAGAGAGTAAGAATTAAGGAAGGAATTAAGTAAATAAGGAAGGAGTAAGAAGAAAGAATTAAGTAAGGAAGAAAGAAGTAAGGAACGTGGAAGGAAGTAGGAAATAAGTAAGAAGTAAGGAAGGAAGGAATTTGGAAGGAAGGAGTAGGTCAGAATTAAGGAAGGAGGGGGAAGGAATGAATTAAGTAAGAATGAAGTAAAGAAGGAGGAAGGAAGGATAGAACGAAGAAGGAAGGAAGGAGTAAGGAAGAAGGAAGGAACAAGGAAGTAAAGAAGGGGGAAGGAAGGAAGGATAGAACGAAGAAGGAAGGAACAAGGAAGGAAAGAAGTGGGAAGGAAGGAAGGATAGAACGAAGAAGGAAGGAGGAAGGAACAAGGAAGGAAAGAAGTAAAGAGGGAAGGAAAGAAATAAGGGAGGAAAGAAGGAAGGAATAAGTAAGTGATTTATTTACAAAACACATTTAAAACAATGAAAGTTGCTGCACATAGTTACCATCACAAAAAAAAGGAGCAAGTAAAGAGAATAAAAATGGGTATAGACAATAAAAGAAATATAAATAGAGGAAAGAAGGAACTACTTTTTTTCCAAGTAAAAAAAAAATAAAAAATGTAAATAAAATGCTAATTTAGACACACAAAAAAAACCACCCTCCGCACAGTCACTGCACAGTCACAGTCCCCCTTAACCTTCAGCCGAGATCAGCAGCTGCTCCGAGGACCTGTTACAGTAAAATAATCAGTGACGGACTGGTGTGATGTGGCCTGGAAGAGGAAGTACAGGAAGTTCTGTGCTTAGGACTGTAACAGGAAGTCGCAGTCATAAGCACAGAATTAAGTGCACAGGAGACTGTTTAGCAACGCTGAGACATGCAGTTAGCATGATGCTAAACCGGTGGCTATAATCGTCACTTACAGCTCCAGTGCAAGACGTCACACACTGAGCGTCTTGTATAACTGGCTGGGGTTTTTGTGTTTGTCATCCTTGTGACCGGAGTATTGTGTTAATTCTGCTTTTGGGCTTGAACTATCGCTACCGTCCTCACGTCTCACACCAGCGTTAGAGCTTTTTTTTTGTTCAAATCAAACACGAGTCGGCTCAGAGAAGCTGAAACAGAGCCCCAGGGTCAGCTCCACCGATTTTACACACACAAATTACAGATGTGCTGTCTTGGTGTTTCGTGGCCTTTAACCAACAGCCACGGGGAGAAAAAAAAAAAAAAAAAGCCTCGTCGTGGAAACTGAAGTTCAAATCCAACCCGCGTCCGAGACACTTTATCAACGTAATGAATTCTGAAGGCCGATTACTCATAGCACGCAGTTCAGTGGATCGCTTACACTGAAAACGCTCCAAGCCCACATATATACGTGCTCTGTAATTTAGTGTGCCTGTTAGGACCTGACGTTACTGAAGAGGACGTGCTGGGTCGCTGTAGGGCTTTAACCTGAAGTGCCATTAGTTCTGAGAATTTAAACCCGAGCCGTGTCTCTATCCATCAATCACTCCGTTAAAGAAAAAAAAAAATGGGGGGGGGGGGGGGGGGGGTGTTAATGTGGTGTAGCACAAGTGTTTCTAGTTTAGTTCGTTTCTGTTATTTCTTTTTTTATTGTTTATTTCAAATGACCAAAAAAATCGACACTGTTTTAATATCGCCACTGTACTACACAGCATTATAATGCTAAATGAACAGATAAATAAACAAACAAACAAATCAATCATTCAACCTTGAAGATTTCTGACCAAACAATAAGTAATCGTTTCATAATATTGGAATTATTATTTCTTCGCCATTTTTATTTCCGATAAATTGTCATTAAGGAAAGGGTGCATAGCGGTTAGCACGTTCGCCTCACGCCTCCAGGGTCGGGGGTTCGATTCCCACCGTGGCCCTGTGTGTGTGGAGTTTGCGTGTTCTCCCCGTGCTGCGGGGGTTTCCTCCGGGTACTCCGGTTTCCTCCCCCAGTCCAAAGACATGCATGGTAGTCTGATTGGCGTGTCTAAAGTGTCCGTAGTGTATGAATGGGTATGTGATTGTGCCCTGTGATGGATTGGTACCCTGTCCAGGTTGTACCCCGCCTTGTGATCCTCCCTGGGATAGGCTCCAGGTTTCCCCATGACCCTGAAAAGGATAGAGCGGTATAGAAGATGGATGGATGTCATTAAGGACATGAATATTAATGTTGCCTCTATGCGTTGTTGTTGTTTTGTTTTAGCTTGTTTAGCTCTGAATCTCATGAACACGAGAAGTTCCTGCGTTTCATTTCCAGCGGTCTGTATTCGTAGCACTAAAACACTACATGACCTTCTGCTCTTTACACTCCAGCTTTCTATTCCAGGCATTAAGAAGAACTCAGCAGGAGGTTTTGGGGCTTTTGCTTGAAACGTGAGAGCGTCTGATTCACCCCACTCTCCACAGTCCAATCAAACAGTAGAAACATTTTTACCACACTTTATTATACCTATTTTCCTCATTCTATTTTACATAGGTTTTTATTATTATTATTATTATTATTATTATTATTACTACTACTACTACTACTACTATGGTTTTATTATCGTTTAAGCCTTTTTTCATTTTCTATTCACCTTGTGTTGCTTCTTGCGATGCTTCTTTCATCCGATGCGTCATGGATTGATACATTAAAAACCGTCATCGTTGGGAAATAGTCCTCCGCTTGGTGTCAGGAAGTATCACATGACCTCAGTGTGGATTATATTTGGAACACCACCCGTGTTATTCCTTACTGGAATGATGACACGTGAATCACATGCTCCTGCGCTGACTGTTTATTCAATCGTAAATTAGCGCTAATTAAATGCTAGCATGTCGCTGAATGTTGATCGTTCACTGAAGGTGTAAATATTACAACGTTTACAGCTGAGTTCTGAGCGCCGACACAAAACCTGGTAGGCGTCTTCAGGACCACGTCCTGAGGCTATGCAACAAATTGCGAGCAGCACCACCTACTGATCAAAAGTTACAATAACATGCCAAAAATGCCATTTTCGCTGCGAAATTTTGTCCAATCTTCATCGAATTTGGCTCACGTCATCTTGAGACCCGTCTAAACTGGCTACTGCCATTCTAGCCATTCAACTTGCTATCGAACAAACACGTGACTGACAGGGTTACTATAAAATAGCATTCTTAATGTGTGATTACAACGGCACTGCTTTGCTGTCATTGCTTACGCAACCATTGCAACGTGTCTGTGAATGTGCGTCTCACGGAGTCTGGGTGCTTCTCCCCCGAAAATGCTTAATGTTTTAATGATCCTTAATGTTCTTTATGTCTTGTGTTTACGCTTAGTGTTTACTTCCTTGTTTTAGCTTTACATGCCCCCAAACTAAAGCAAACAAATTCATTATTTTAACATTTATTCATTCATCGCGTGCTAACATAACCAATGCTAGTCTACAATACAGCATTAAATCATAGTCAAGTCCCTTCGATAGCCTAACCCAATCTTATTATTCTGTTAACTGACCAAAAGAAATGGTGTGCGTGCGTGTGTGTGTGTGTGTGTGTGTGTGTGTGTGTGTGTGTGTGTGTGTGTGTGTGTTTCATCCTAGTATCTATATTTAGTAATAGCCTTAAAAGTGGTGTCAGTGATTTTGTTCAGATCTTTCGGCAAAACTGCCCCGAAACTCCAAGAACACCAAATCCTTGTCCTGATTGGTTGTATGTTAGTGGTTCACTTTCGGTTAGAGCCTGAGTGGACACAAAACCGAGACTGGAGGTTTTTTCTCCAAGCAGATATTTTTATTAAAGGGTAATAATAATAATAATAATAATAATAATAATAATAATAATAATAAAGCGTCTCCCTCAGAGCCTCAGAGACTTCATACACGCACCTACACGTATCACACATACCTAGTTTTCATTCAGTCGAACTGAGGGATAGGAAACGCACATTATTCCTTCATCAGTCATCCCTTAATGTCCATTTGCATTCAAGGCAGCATCGGTTACAGAACACACAGTACTCGTGTAGTGGAGTAAAGTGGCGGCGCTTGCCAGGGAGGCTGCTCCTGGCGTCTCATTCATCCTTAACTAAGCAGGAAATTCAGCACCCGGGGGAGAAGGGAGGGAGGGAGTTAGGGAGAGAGAGAGAGAGAGAGAGAGAGAGATGATTATGATAGAAGATTGAAAGTTGCAGGCACACTAGAAATTTGCAGCTTGTGTCTTTTTTTTTGGGGGGGGGGGGGGGGGGGGTCAATTATTACAGCATTAATAATAGAACAATTTATAATTAAGAAATAAATTATAGAAATATAGTCAAGAAGTAATATATAAAATCTTGGCACTATTAAAAGCGGCCTCTATTTTTCAATTTCCTGTACAGTAATATGAAAAAGCATTCAAACACAACCAGAGCAGTTGTGTTATTGTGTATGACACACACACACACACACACACACTCCAGTTCCTTACAGTGTCACTGGGCGGTAACGTCAGGCTCTCCTTTACCTCCCGCGCAGGCCGCATCACCTTGCTCCGCCTCCTCATGCCCCGCCCCTTCTCCATCTCTGCTCTCCTGCACTGGCTCATTCAGCTGCGAACATGAAACAATCAAAATGAACAGTTCTCGTGCTCCCTGCTTTTAATGTCACATTTAGAGCGCCAGGCCAAAAACCTAAATAAACCCATACTTGTCCTTTTCATCAAGACGTCGTAAGAAATTTGATTAGCGCTCGTCGGGCCTGCTGTAACCGTGACTAGTTTTATTACCTCAATATTCTCATCGTGTTCGAGTTATAATCCGGACAAGTCTGATGGGTCGGCGATGCAGAAAGGAATGAAGAAACTGACAGGAAACTATAAAGTGTGTTTGTTTACACGGAGGGAAAGTGACCGCATTTCAGCTCGTCAACAAGACGGACTTGTTAATTTACGCAACAAGACAGAAGCTCAGTTTTGTTTATCGGGTGTAAGAGAATAGGTTAACATGCTTTACGTTATTTTTCATATAGTACCTTTATTCCCAGTCTGTCTGAAACGCTCTGACGGAGTTCCGGTTTCTCCAAAGCCCATCCTTCCGAAAAACCCAGAGTGCTCCGATTGGCCAGCCGATCCACTGCGTCGTGATTGGCCAAAAACTTCAAGCGTGTATCAGAAATGTAACGCCCCTTACCATAACCACGAGCTTCAGCTTCCCAGGCTTCTGAAGCGATTATATACACAGTTAACGATGTCGTGGGTCTTACCGGATCAGTTCCAGCCCGAGTCGGATTCGGAAAATGCGGATGATCGAGCGGAACCGACTTTGCGAACGCGACTGGAGCAGAACGTCTCACAGCGGTGAGCGGTGACTGACCGTTACTGACACCGGAGACTCCTTCGCTCATCCTTTTCAGATACGACGTTGTGACGGTTTAATGTGTGCTCTTCACTGTGACAACTTTATGTCCTGAAGCGACTTAGACAGTTTTTTTTGTTTTGTTTTTTTAAATGTATTAATTAAAAATAAAAAATTAAGGCGGGATTATGCTGATATTTCCAACTGTGACGTAGACGTTTGCGGAAGTAATATCTGGACTCGGATCGAGGCGTTTTAGGCGGGTCTGGAGCGGTGTTCTCTGTTAGATAGAATAAATCCCTTTGTGAAAACATTCAAAAGCATCATACGACCCCTTTAACTAAAAGAACCAAATGTAAAATTAGCTTGAAGGCATATCCTTCTCAATTACAAGTTCTTAACAAAAATATTAATGTTAATATTTAAAGGTAAAGTTGTGTGTGTGTGTGTGTGTTTTGACCTTGTCGGCATTCTCCAGAATTACCTTCTCTGCTTCTGAAACAAGACAGACGGGGTTTGGTATTTTTTTAATAAAACTACAATACAGCATGTAAGAAATGTTATGTAAGAAATTCACAGAGAAGTTATTGAAAGAACTGCAAAACAAACAAACAAACATGTAGCTGTATGTAAAATACGAGTGTGTGCCATGAGAATGTCCCCGTAGTGGCGTAAACGAGGGACCCTGAGCGGACTCACCATCTGTGCATGTCTCCTGCGTGGGGGCTCCGGAAACTTCCTACGAGAGAGCTCGTCAATTATTCAGTATCCCAACAAATAATCAGTAATCAGATGTGAAGCTCTCTAGTCCTCGTGTCTGTGTGTGTAAATAGTACATGAGAATGTTATCAGACTGGTACCGGACACCAGTATCAGTACTGATGCATCTCTACTTGTCAGTGATTGTCTGTGACAGTTTTGTAAAAAGTGAGGATCTGGAGTTACCTGAATCGGCGTGTTCTCTATAGCCCCATCTGCAACACACACACACACACACACACACACACACGTATGGATGGTCAGTTTATTGTAGTACAGCTATAAAACTACAGAAAACACTGAAGACATGACTTCTTGATTTTACTCTATCAGAGATTTAAGCGATATAGATTACCTGATGGTGCTCCTGCAGTATTATCAGGCCTGAGAGAGAGCGAGAGAGAGAGACACCCAGAAAAAGAGAGAGAGAGAGAGAGAGAGAGAGAGAGACCCCAAGAGAGAGAGAGAGACCCCAAGAGAGAGAGAGACCCCAAGAGAGAGAGAGACCCCAAGAGAGAGAGAGAGACCCCAAGAGAGAGAGAGAGAGAGAGAGAGAGAGAGAGAGACCCCAAGAGAGAGAGAGAGAGAGAGAGACCCCAAGAGAGAGAGAGAGAGAGACCCCAAGAGAGAGAGAGAGAGAGAGAGAGAGAGAGAGACCCCAAGAGAGAGAGAGAGAGAGAGAGAGAGAGAGAGAGAGAGAGAGAGAGAGACCCCAAGAGAGAGAGAGAGACCCCAAGAGAGAGAGAGAGAGAGAGAGAGACCCCAAGAGAGAGAGAGAGAGAGAGAGAGACCCCGAGAGAGAGAGAGAGAGAGAGAGAGACACCGAGAGAGAGGGAGATCACTGTAATTGGAGATTCTGATTCAGCGGTATATATTAATATATATAAAGACAATAAACAAGTAAGCTTTGAAATCGAAGATTATGAGTTTGAATCCCAACGATGCCACAGCCATGTGACTGGAAATCCCCAAATCCCCCTCCCCAAAACAGATCACCATGACGCAGCGACTCAAACCGGAACTGCACTTCACCACAGAAAGTCCCTCCTGAGGGAGCCTTCGATATACAACACATAATCTTTAAAATATTTACGTCTGTGGATAAAGTGTTCCCCTAAAACTATCAGATAGTTCATCAAAAATTCCAAGTTCCTATCATTCAAAAACACCCCAACTTTAATCGTATTCAAATGGTGTCGCGATACGTCTTCAGACTGAAACTCGGAAATGGAAGCCAAAAATTCACGCACAAATTCACACGGAAAGAAAACACGCTCTACCGTTTCAATTCCTCTCACGAAACCCCACATCGATTCCTTTCCCACTCGAATCTCTCGTGCAGGAAGCAGTTCGACGGATAAATTCAGTTCAGGATTTTAAATGTCATTCCGTAGGCCTCAGGAACGAACTTTGATATGCGTGTGGTCAGCTGGTTTCACGTGTCGTGGAGGAAGCACGTCTCAGCCCTCGGTAACCGCTGTATGATCACGTCATACGCTCGAGTGTTTTTCATTCTGACTGACGAGTCATGAAATGTACTCGTGGTGTAGAATATCAGCACAGAGGAGACCACCTCATAAAGAAACTCCACATTAAACCACTCGGACCTGCCCGGTGGAGTCATACGTACTGCTGTTGGCTGGCGGGCGGGTCTTCAGAACAGTTCCCAGGTGTGAAGGGCATTGCTGCTGGAGCAGGACGAGGAGGAGGAGGAGGACAGTAATCGGAGGAAGAGGATGAAGGGGGCAGTGATGGAGGAGACTCCACCTTTGTTGGAGAAGAAAGAGATTTTGAGAAAAATAAAATCTAGGGAGAATTTATATTAAAACAAACCAAAGAGACACTGCAAGACCTTACCATGCTCCCCATGACGTCTACAAACTTCTCGTCGGCGTGTGTCGTCCTGGTGCTGAAAAAAAAAAAAATCTGTTGCTGTTAAAAAATATAACATAAAACCTATGAAGTGTGACGATGCCTGACTATTTTTATTTGATCATTCACGTTTCGCACTAGTGTTTCGGTGCAGTTAAAGAGGAAATACTTGCTATTCGTTTGCTCACCCAAGTGTTTCTCGAACAACACTGGAGCTTTTAAGCTCTTCCTGTTCTCGTGCCTCTGTGACGTTAGGAAAGAGGACTCCGTGGTTAGGTATGGGCACCGAACTAGAAAGTATGTTTTTGGTGAAAAGGATCAAAGTGCTTCATCATTATTATTATTATTATTATTATTATTATTATTATTATTATTATTATTAGAGAGATCCATTATTTTATTACACTATGAATTTTTTAGTACTGGTTTCCGTATTGGCTGCGTTTTACGCTTCGCAGTATTCTAGCACTAGGGTGTTGGTCAGGAAGGTCAAGTGCCATTTCTGACCACAAAAAAAAACAACCTTTAAACAAAACAACTCTGGGGAAAACAGGAACTGACCAAAATCTTCTGTGTGTATGTACATGTATATACACACACACACACACATACATACATACATACATACATACATACATACATACATACATACATACATACATACATACATACATACATACATACATACATACATACATACATACATATATATATATAAACAATTAATGTATTGATAAACCTTCAGTCAAGTATTTTGATTTTAATTGTGTACAGTTAAGTGTTTATCTTTAAATGAAATTATATAGATCAACAGATCAAAAGCACAAAAGAAAATGATGAGGAAAACAGCAAAGTAGTCTGTCTGTCTGTCTGTCTGTCTGTCTCCCTCTCTCTCTCTCTCTGTCTCTCTGTCTCTCTCTCTCTGGGTGTGTGTGTCTCTCTCTCTCTCTCTGAAGTCTGGCCCAGGTGATGAAAATAGTGATGATCCTTAGGTAATCGATATCACTCAAATGTCTAATAGAGTAAAATCGACTCCAATGTCAGTATCGTGCCACAATGTAATGATATATGAATTCTTTTGCTGCGCAAAAAAAAAAAAAAAAAAAAAAAAAAAAAAAAGTCATGTCTTCAGGGTTTTTTTTCTGTAGTTTTATAGCTGTACTATAATAAACTGACCATCCATATATTTGTTGTTGTTCTTCTTGGTGGTGGTGGTGGTGGTGGTGGTGTTGGTGTGTCTGTCCCTCTCTGTCTCTCGAAGACATTATTCTGTCATTTACAGATGATCACACGAATAAATGAATGAACTGCATTTCCTGTTTCACGCGTCATGCTGTAACTCACCGGTTGATGTGGATATAAATGACCCGTTGCTGTGTCTTGGCCCCAAAAGGTGATTTTTCTCCTAAACAGCGGTCCTTTCTCTGCCTAACACTTTAACTTGGATTAACTCAAAAGAAAGTAGGCGTGGAAAACCAAGCAGAACTGCTGTACGCTATGACTAGATTGCTTCGTCATGTGACCTCTTCGGCTTCTTTTTGTTTTAATGGCATGTTTAAAGGTGCATTACCGCCACCTATTGGACTGGAGTGTAGGCAGTAGAATTGCAGAAAAAATATATAAATAAAAAAAATTAAAACATAAAATAATAATAATAATAATAATAACAATAATAGATAAATAAAATAAAATAAAGAGATAAATAACTATATACTAGACATTAGATTACGAAAGTCTCTCACTTATCCCAGTATTTTTTAGATAGTTTATTAGGAGACCGTGCATTTTCCCAGATGTTTTCCCAAGCAAGTTCTCTAGTGTCATGTTTTGTTTTCCAATCTGTTCCTCTAGCTCAGTTCTTTCCTCCTCATACCTTTTGCAGTCTAACAGAACGTGTCTGTCTGTATATCATCTATCTATCTATCTGTCTACTTCAGGAAGTACGAAAAAAATAAATAAACATAATATGTGTATTTAGGTATACATGAATTCATAAAGTATTAAATAAAGGCATTCGTCAAATAAAATACATTATGTATACTCAGGTTTATTATTTCAAATATTTCATTACATATATTTATGTATTTATTTGTTCTTATTTAATATTTATGTACTATTTAGACAGCCTTTGTGTTTAAAGGGCGGGCCAGCGGTGGCCTGACGTCAAACTCCATTTCCCATAATGCACCCCGCGTTTCCACTTCCGCTCTCTCAGTTTGTAAACACACGAAAGGAGAGATGGAGTCGACAAGAGATCTCACCTAAAAATATTCCCCAGATTAGATTTCCACACACACACACTGTGAAAGAGAGAGAGAGAGTGAGAGAGAGAGAGAGTGTGTGTGTGTGTGTGTGAGAGAGAGAGAGAGAGAGAGAGAGCTGTAGAGATATCTGGATATTCAGTTTACACCGGAACTGGATTTTTATTTTCCTTTCGGGAAATATCTAACGTTCATCTCCAGCTAGCTGCTGCTGTGTGTCTCCTGAATAACTGGGTAGAGAGACAGACAGACGGCGGTGAATCTGTGTCTTATCAGGAGTTTATCTGTGGCTGGTTTTGTCCTCTCCTGCTCGGCTCGATGGGGAACTGTCTCTCCTCTCAGAGTGCTGATGACCTGTCCCTGCTCAACGAGTCTGAGGGAGCGAGTCTCCCCGGAGAGCCTCCACCTCCCTATCAGGTGCACACACATTCTTCACACACCTCTCACACACTTCTCACACACCTTTCCACCAGAGTGAGCCTCTGCCTTTCTTTCATGTATTAATGTACTGTACTTCCACACCACATACACACTCCTGACACACACAAAAACTCACACTTCTCAGCCAAGCACTCCTTACACACACACACACACGCTTAAACACAACAGGTATTTTTTGTTTCTTTTCTCTCTCTGAAAAGAGAGGGTTAGAGTTTCTTCTTTTCTGTTATCTATATGTATAAACAGAAGGACATTACAGATCTGAAAACTGTTGTAACTCTGGCTTGAAGCAGAATCCCCCCTCAGACTCTGGGAGGAGGCGTGGCCTCAAGTCTGAAGGCGGAGTTATACAGATTACCCGGATTATAAATCTAGTTCACAGTCTGATTTGTCTTGAAATCGTTTCTTTAAGGTACGTATATGCCGTGAATAACGAGTACACAACTCGCGTGCCCTGCTCCGTATAATTAGAAAGTAAGGTTCCACCCGGCTCTGCTTGGCATTTGCAGAGGCTTAGACTCCGTGAGAGACCTTTAATCCTGGCAGGCGAATGTTTCTGTAGCCTCCATTACCAGGCAACGAGATCAGCTGTTTGGGAAACCAAAGAGTGTTGTTCAAATACCAGTCAGTTTGCTGGTCATGTAACTGGAGAACAGTTTTCCTCCTGTTCTTCCAGATCCAGGCATCTTCACAGAACTCTTTCTGACTTTATGGATTTATTGTAAAAAATGTTGTTTTTTTTGTTTTTTTTTTCTGTGTTAGGTTCACTTTTGCACATGCTGTACATTTAACAGTTATGAAACATTCCTGTCTAAATAGTTAGACTTAAATTTAGTATTTTAACTGTACAGTAATGTAATCCCTGCGTGCGTGTGTGTGTGTGTGTGTGTGTGTGACATGCAGGAGCGTGTGCAGGTGCCTGTGTACCACCCCACACCCAGTCAGGCCCGCCTGGCCACCCAGCTTACGGAGGAGGAGCAGATACGGATCGCTCAGCGCATTGGCCTCATCCAGCACCTCCCACGTGGCATCTTCAACCCGGGCTCCGAACCCTCCGACAAGAAGATCAAAGAGTCTGTACCACCACAGTAACAACCATAACCACTGCGAACAACGCCCTAGCGACCAACACCCTAACCAGCAACACAACCACGAGCACCGCAACCACCACCACAATCACAATAACCACCACAACAACCACCACCTAAACACAACCACTGCCACTGCAACCAACAGCCACCACTACCACAGCATCAAACACCACTACCACACCATCAAACACTACCACCACCACAACCATGAGCACCACAACCACCACCACAATCACAATAACCACCACAACAACCACCACCTTCAACACAACCACAGCCACCGCAACCAGCAGCCACCACCACCACACCAACAGCCGCCAACACCACACCAACAAACACCACCAACAGCTACTACCATCACATCAACAACAGACACCAACAGCCACCACTACCACACCAACAGCCGACACCAACAGACACCACTACCACACCAACAACAGACACCAACAGCCACCACTACCACACCAACAGCCACCACCACACCAACAACAGCCACCACCACTACACCAACAAACACCACGAACAGCCACCACCACCACACCAACAGCCACCACCACTACACCACCAACAGACACCACCAACACCAACAACAGCCACCACCAACACACCAACAGCCACTACACCACCAACAGCCACCACACCACACCACCAACAGCCACCACCACTACACCACCAACAGCCACTACACCACCAACAGCCACCACACCACACCACCAACAGCCACCACCACTACACCAACAACAGCCACCACACCACCAACAGACACCACCACACCAACAACAGCCAGCACCACTACACCAACAAACACCACCAACAGCCACCACCAACACACCAACAGCCACCATTACCACCTTCAGCACAACCACAGCCACCACACTCACGTTTGTGTATGAGAAAAATATTACACTGATTTATCTCGTAATAGCACGTTTTTATCTCACATTTCCTAGTATCTCAATCTCAACTGTTTATCTTGTAATTGTGAGTTATTTTTGATGCATCTCAGAGAGGCTCAAAAGTTAGCTCCACCCCTTTGTCAGATCTGAGCTGCTCAGATCTGCTCCATTTTCTTAAAAAAAAAAAAAAAAAAAAGGCGACTGTAGTTTTTCCAGAGGAGGTGGATTCGTGTTTTGTTTTCTATTGCTGTTCACCTTACAGGCAGCACAGAGAGACCTGAAAATTACAATCTTCTACTTTAGTACTTCAACTAACAGTGCAGAAAATACAGTGATTCATAATACATTATCCTTCTATCGGGCAAGTGTAACGAAAGTGTGTGTGTGTGTGTTTTCTTCTCCCAGGTGTGTGATCTGTATGCTGGACTTTGAGTACGGAGACCCGATCCGGTTCCTGCCGTGTATGCACATCTACCACGTGGCCTGTATCGACGCATGGCTCATGCGCTCCTTCACCTGCCCCTCCTGCATGGAGCCGGTGGACGCTGCGCTGCTCTCCTCCTACGAGACCAACTGAGCCGCGATCACTGCCACCGAGACACGCCAGCATGGGGAACATGCCAGTCGAGTCAGCCGGGGGGTCACGAGAAGGGATTAAGAGGGTGGGAGGGGTGTGAATGTGTATGTGTGTGTGTGAAGAAATGATTGAGTGTTGGTTAGAGCATATGTAGAAGCTGACCAGACTGGCTTAAGGACGAACACAGGCCTCATTTCTGATCATGTATTGGCCGAATCGTTACATTTAAATGTGGTTGATGAAAAGTGGTCACATGTTTAACCAGTTTTCTTTCCATTTGTGCAATACACACGAGGAGGAGGAAGTCGTCCGTGTCTGACCGAGCCTCTCCTCGTGAAGGCGTGTGCCCTGGCTAAAGTTGATGGGCTCGTGTCACAGCTTGAGGCTGTGAATATCCTGCTGAATCGCAGCGCTCTTTAATTAGAGACGAATTGAAAATGTGAGAAGCGAATGTGCCATGGCTGACATGTCTGTCTGATCTATATATTGCACTCCTCACTTAGGTCTGCTTTCTTTCGCTCTCTGTTTTTTTCTCTGTTTTTTCTCTCTCTGTTTTATAGGAACAGCGCGATGCACAGATTAAGGTTTTCCTTAATCGCCTCTCTAAAGCACCTCATTAAACACCGAGTATTAACGCGTCGGAATAGGGATACACGTGTAGAAATAGGAAACACTAAGTTTGTAGGGATGCACCGAAATCTTGGGTGAAAGTTAAAAACATGCTGAAAATGTTGTTCTGTTTCGGTTCGTAATTTGTATAAAATACTTCCTAGATTTGTATTCGATGTATAATTTCATAGATATCGTAGGAAAACTGTGATATTATTATAAATATTATCATGCAGTGCAAATGACTAATGTTTATTCATTCCAGGCTTCTGTTTTTAAAGTTTTCCGGCCCTGAAATTGGCTCCGCCTCCATCCCAAAAAGAACTGCTCGGCCACTTTTGTTTAAATGTTTAAAGCCCACAAGACATTTACTTTATGTTTTCACCACCAGGGGTGGAATCGATTCGAGGATGGAAAAAGCACGTCAGTGTGGGTGTTATAATTGCAATTCGCCTTACATGCAGCAGAGGGCGCTGAAATTTTTTTTAAACTGCACCTTTAAATACACAAGCGTGAAAATTGAATGCAAACCACCATGTAAATAGCAACTTGTTGTGTAATGTGTGTTGCCAGATTTGACAAGATCCCCCTTCTATTCAGTTTATGCTGCATTTCATGGCTTTTTTTACCCTCCCCCAAAAGTTTCTGTTTTTCTCCCTAATCCATCCTGAATTTCAGTTTCCGGTGCGTCTTTGCTGTGGATTTTTCTAGAAAACTCCTATGTGTACTTTGCAGGTTAAACCATAAGGCAGATCATAATGTTTAAATAATGAAGATTATTAGTGTGTGTTTTGTGTTGATGTGGAACTCGGTTCCTGTGCTGCTGTTTTCTTGGCTCTCGGGTTGCCAGATGTTGTCCACGATCTCAGATCAGCATAAAATCACACTTCGACTCCAAAACACTGTACTATAGGTACTGTACATGAAACTCTTAATCCATTTGGCTGTGAACTTTCACCTTCATTCGTTTTGGTGTGTGTGTGTGTTTGTGGTTGAATGTTTGGAGATGTTTGGATGATACAATCATCTTTGTGCACCTTTTGAATTTGCTCGGCCAGCCGGGAGCCGATGTTGAAAGAGCTAAAGCTTTAAAATGAGTCTTCTTTCCTTTTTGTAATGTTGTGTTTTTTTTGTTTTGTTTTTTTTTTTTTTTTGAAAGAGACAAAAAAAGGACTGAAAATTTACGTGTCATAAAATGCTTCTCAGTTCTGATATGACTCGATGTGACGTCTTTTCTATCTGTCCCTTCTCTGTTCCGCGTCTCACACTCTCACATCTATGCTAAAAGAAAAAAAAAAAAGACTTGTGATTTGTATTTTTCATTATTTGTTCGTATGTAGGGCTGAAATGAATCCGGTTCATTGTACTAATCCGTGACTGTATAAGCACTAATGTATAGAGTACAGAATACTTAAACGCCATGGATTCACATATTTTTATTTACTGTTTTGGACTCAAATGATCTCATTGTTTTTTGTTTTGTTTTTTTTAGTTGTCTCGGGGAAAAACATTTTGTTATTTCAAGATCTCAGATTGTTGTGATGCTGTCTTGAGGAAAATGTTTGGTTCTTCTGAGATATCTGATTGTTGTCTTGCTGTTTTGGAAACTAAAACTACGTTTTGTGTTCTTTTTGAGACCTCAGATTGTTATTATCTCTAAAAACATTAAGAGCTCAAATTGTTGTCGTTATATCGGGAAAACCAGCATTTTGTTCTTTAAAGATCTCAGAACAAAAAAACAACATTGGGTTCTTTTCAGATCTGAGATTGTTTTGTCGTTATCTTGGGGAAAATACGTTGTTCATTCGGGATCTCAGATTGTTGTGGTTTTACCTCTGGAAAGCAATGAGTTGTGTCTTTTTGGGGGTTTTTTGGGGGGGGTTTTTTTGGCCGTGTTTTTCTTAAGAAAAACATTTCGATTTTTGAAAATCTCAGATCATTGTGGTGTTATCTGTGGAAAATATTTGGCTCTTTCGAGATTTCCTCTCATTAGTTCGTTATCTTGGAAAATAATATTTTATTTGATCTGTTCGATTGTTGTTATCTTGGGAAAACAATTTTTTTCTTTGAGATCTCAGATTGTTGTATCTTTATCTCTGAATTATGATGATGATGATGATGATGATGATGATTATTATCTCTTTGCAACGGCATTCAATGACTCCTTACCTTGTTAGCACAGAAGAAGTGAGTAACTAAAATATGTGAATCATTTTTATAGCTTGTATGAATAAAGTATTGCTACAGAATTATCTCTTATGCCTAAAATAAGCCTGATCTAGACACAGTTTAGGAGCACAGAACCTGAATTCAGCCTGAGGAGAACTTATTAATTAGAACATTTCTGAAAGTTAGCTTCAACAGATATGATTCTGTCTCAGACAGGAGCAGATGATGTGTAATGAGTGTGTGTGCGTGTGTGTGTGTGTGTGTGGAGGAGGGGGGGCTATCTGGCTGGCTGTCTAAACATAGCTGAAGAATGTTTTGGGGTTTTTTTTTCATAGGATGTGTATATTGCATTTCATCTGAAGTTGAATATGTTTAAAAATAAAAATGTAGCTCTAGTACAGACTTTTCTTTTTTTTCAATGTAAAATAACAGAAATAGTGATTTAATGAACTCGTGAAGTACAATCATCTTTGTTTTTTTCTTCTTTTTAACAATATATGACATGGTTTGATGCCAAGTTTGCTACAGTAATGTGTAATACTGAATCTAGGCTGCTAGATAGGGATTTTAAGTGTGTGTGTTGTACATGTGCAGTGATGGCACAGCTTTTAGGAATATGTCAACTCCTTGATGATGATGATGATGATGATGATGATAAAATGATATACAAATAAATAAAAATTCTTCCAGATACATATTTTTACATGACTTTTTAACTTAATAGTTGGGGTGTATATATATATATATATATATATATGTGTGTGTGTGTGTGTGTGTGTGTGTGTGTGTATGTATGTGTGTATGTATGTATGTGTGTGTGTGTATGTATATAATGTGTGTATGTGTGTATATATATATATATATATATATATATATATGTGTGTGTGTATGTATATAATGTGTGTATGTATGTGTGTGTGTATGTATATAATGTGTGTATGTATGTATGTATGTGTGTATGTATGTGTGTGTGTGTGTGTGTGTATGTATATAATGTGTGTATGTATATATATATATATATATATATATATATATAATATGTATATGTGTGTGTTTGTTCATTATTCATTTATTTTTTAAAATATGGTCCAAACGAACACATTTTCTGGAATATTCTCGGACGCTCCAGTCTCAAACCATTTGGTGCTATCCAAAAGCCTTGAGTCATCGATTAAATCCCAAATTGATTCCCTAGTGTACATAAGTACACTATGTTAGGTCTTAAAGGACATTACTTTACAAACTATGTAGTGCACTTGAGCAGGGAACACGAAGCCATTTTGGATTCAGCCATCGACTTTGTCCCGCTGCCTTCTCGTGGCAACTGAACGCTAGAAGGCGCCATGTTGGATCTAATATTTCGTACGGTCACCTTTATAGCTCTTAACACAGGTTGAGCCAAAATGGCGTCGTTTGCCGCGAAGACCGTAAAATATGCGGCTTTTTTTTTTATAAACATGGTATATCCCAGCCTGTATCGTTTACAAGATGGCGGCTTCGGTGGAAGACGAATTTGAAGATGCACCTGATGTAGAGCCTCTAGAGCCGACGTTAAAAAACATAATAGAGCAGAAATCTCTGAAGTGGATTTTTGTAGGTGGAAAAGGCGGCGTTGGAAAAACGACATGCAGGTAATTTTTAGCTTAAATGCAGGGTTTTTTGTGAGGGTGGGAGTAAAGCTAGCCGGCTAAAGTTAGCTACCTAAACGCTGTACTGTCTAGCTGTCAGTATTGAAGTTAGCTAGCTGACATTGTACATGAGCTAGATAACATTAGATAAGTTAAATTATTGTTTTTATTACTTAGAAATTACCGTGTGCACATTATTTCTCTTCTGTAGATTGTAAAAAAAAAAGCAGCTAAACAATCAATGAGGAAGTTAAATTAAATGACATTAAACATAATCCTCATAAAGTAAACAGCTAGCTGTCTGATATTCATTCATTCATTCATTCATTCATTCGTTATCATCTTTTAAACATTAGCAGAGACTATATAGTATTAAGTAAGTTAATTCTAAAGAGATTTAAGTCCATGTTTGAGGCCGGAGTGTTTAATACACATTACACAAGGACACTAAGTGTGCCTCTCATGGGCTTCGTGAACAGACCTGGGTTTCATTACAGCTGTTTATTTATAGTATCGATAGTAATATCTTTCTCTTTCTGTCCTGTTTTGCAGCTGCAGTTTGGCCGTGCAGTTGTCCACGGTGAGGGAGAGCGTCCTCATCATCTCCACCGACCCGGCACACAACATCTCGGACGCCTTCGACCAGAAGTTCTCCAAAGTTCCCACCAAAGTGAAAGGCTATGATAACCTCTTCGCCATGGTCAGCTCCCTCCCTGTTGGGCTCAATCAGTATTAAAGGCAGAATTCTTGTCTTTCCTGCAGCATCTTATAAACAGCTGTTCACAAAAAAGGATTTACATGAACTTATATGTCACATGTTACGTTTTCCTTTTTTACATGCAGGTCGTGGCATTTAAAAAAAAAAAAAAAAATCATGAAATAGTCAGGAAAAAGGTGGACTTGTCTTACTACAGACAGTGCAAAAGTCCTGGATGATGAGAATTAAAATCAAAGTAATAAATGCAGATATTATTCCCACTGTAGTACCAAATGCGGATGTTTACTGTTAAAATTCTATTTATTGTTAATTCTGCATTACTGCTAGTACAGTGGAATTTGCCCATTAACTGCTGTACATGTGTAATATGTATATTCACCTCTCTCTCTCTCTCTCTCACGTGTCTCTCTCTCTGCAGGAGATTGACCCGAGTCTGGGCGTGGCTGAACTGCCGGATGAGTTCTTCGAAGAGGACAATATGCTGAGTATGGGGAAGAAGATGATGCAAGAGGCCATGAGCGCTTTCCCCGGCATCGACGAGGCCATGAGCTACGCCGAGGTCATGAGGTCAGATACCATATAATTTATTTATGTATTTTTATTTATATATATATATATATATATATATATATATATATATATATATATATATATATATATATATATATATATAAGACCATACAGCGGTTTAACAGGACAGGTTCCACTCAGAACAGGCCTCGCCATGGGAGACCAAAGAAGTTGAGTGCACGTGCTCAGCGTCATATCCAGAGGTTGTGTTTGGGGAAATAGACGTATGAGTGCTGCCGGCATTGCTGCAGAGGTTGAAGGGGTGGGGGGTCAGCCTGTCAGTGCTCAGACCATACGCCGCACACTGCATCAAATTGGTCTGCATGGTTGTCATCCCAGAAGGAAGCCTCTTCTAAAGATGATGCACAAGAAAGCCCACAAACAGTTTGCCGAAGACAAGCAGACTAAGCACATGGATTACTGGAACCATGTCCTGTGGTCTGATGAGACCAAGATAAACTCATTTGGTTCAGATGGTGTCAAGCGTGTGTGGAGGCAACCAGGTGAGGAGTATAAAGACAAGTGTGTCTTGCCTACAGTCAAGCATGGTGGTGGGAGTGTCATGGTCTGGGGCTGCGTGAGTGCTGCCGGCACTGGGGAGCTACAGTTCATTGAGGGAACCATGAATGCCAACATGTACTGTGACATACTGAAGCAGAGCATGATCCCCTCCCTTCGGAGACTGGGCCGCAGGGCAGTATTCCAGCATGATAACGACCCCAAACACACCTCCAAGAAGACCACTGCCTTGCTAAAGAAGCTGAGGGTGAAGGTGATGGACTAACCCCTATTGAGCATCTGTGGGGCATCCTCAAACGGAAGGTGGAGGAGCACAAGGTCTCTAACATCCACCAGCTCCGTGATGTCGTCATGGAGGAGTGGAAGAGGACTCCAGTAGCAACATGTGAAGCTCTGGTGAACTCCATGCCCAAGAGTGTTAAGGCAGTGCTGGAAAATAATGGTGGCCGCACAAAATATTGACACTTTGGGCCCAATTTGGACATTTTCACTTAGGGGTGTACTCACTTTTGTTGCCAGCGGTTTAGACATTAATGGCTGTGTGGTGAATTTACACTGTTATACAAGCTGTACACTCACTACTTTACATTGTAGCAAAATGTCATTTCTTCAGTGTTGACACATTAAAAGATATAATCAAATATTTACAAAAATGTGAGGGGTGTACTCACTTTTGTGAGATACTGTGTGTGTGTCTATATATATATATATATATATATATATTTGCAAAACATTTTATCCAACTCGTATTTTTTAAACAATGCATGATGCTGGTATGATTTAAATCTCTGTCTGTCTAACATGCTTCACATCAGCTCTGTCCGCAAAGCATAGAAGGAACGTGAGAGAAAAACTAAAGGAACTCATTAATCGAGAGAAAAGACTTCGCTCCACGTAAAGCACAAATCCAAACAATTCAATTATTTATTTATTTATTTACATTTCCTTCACATAAAAAGTCATAGTTATCCTAACAGCAATGACGTTGTTGATTGTTCTGTATGGAAATTGATTATTTTACCCGGGCAGTGATATTTATCATCGTTTTGTTATGTAACAAAATTCGGGTCCTATTGATTAATATTCATTATTTATATTTTATGTTAAAACGTATTGTTAGAAACCAAGCAGATATTTTTAAGGAAATGAGTTGATGTGAAAGTTTGTTCATGGGCCACCAGGTGGCGCCAAGAGACCGCTCCAATTATTCAGTCTGACCGTGTTACTGTAATTTACCGATTGTTGACGTCTCTTTCTCACGCTCTGCTGCAGGTTAGTAAAAGGGATGAACTTCTCCGTGGTGGTGTTTGACACGGCTCCTACAGGCCACACGCTGCGCCTGCTCAACTTCCCCACCATCGTGGAGCGGGGCCTGGGCCGCCTCATGCAGATCAAGAACCAGATCAGCCCCTTCATCTCTCAGGTCTGCTGCACTGCATGCTGGGACATCCTCATTTAAGGTGTCTGATAACCTATTGAGACGTGTTTGTTGTTTAAGGCAGGAAAAAAAACTAAAACGAGCTCAAATTCTGAAGTAGTTCATGCTGGAGGGACTGATTAATTTAACCCTGTCGCACAGTGAGAGGTGAGACGGATGTGGCTGAGCGTATTTGTATTAAATAGGGCAGTGGTAGCACACTGTCATTTCGTGTCATACGTGATGGAAGAGGAACATCTGTAATAAAACCATCGTTTCGTAGTAGGGGTGTACAAACTTTTAACTGTACAGCTGCGTTCATGCCGTGTCGTAATTACGTGATTCCAACATGGAAAAAGCGTCCAAGTCCTCATAGAACTCGTAATTACAACGTGCAAGCTAGAAATTTACTGAGAGTTCCGACTGAGTACCACCTGACCGCTGAGGCGTACCACCTGACCGCTGAGGCGTACCACCTGACCGCTGAGACGTCATGCGGAAACGCTCAAAACACCGGCGGCTTCAGCAGTAAAATGTACTTAAGTAGTCATCTTGTAATATTTCTGTGTAATAATTTGTATAATTGACTATTATTAATGTCTTAATAATTCAAAATGAATCTGGAAATAAACGAAAGACACGCAATACAGTTTAACGAAGCTAGCACGGAGTTCCGAGTGCGAGGACGTGAACGGCTCCGAGTAGAACGTACCCGGGGTGTCGTCTAGTAATTACGGTAATTCCGACATGGCGTGAACGCAGCCTGTGCCTTTTGGGAAATTTAATGTAGTCAGAGTTGTTTGTTTTTGTTTTTTTCCTTCTCTCGCCGTAGATGTGTAACATGCTGGGGCTGGGCGACATGAACGCGGATCAACTGGCTTCCAAACTGGAGGAGACGCTTCCCGTTATCCGCTCCGTCAGCGAGCAGTTCAAAGATCCGGTGAGTCCCGGAAAACACTGTTAAACACTTCGTACTGGAAACCTGACCACCGTGAAGTTCAGTCACCTGTTTCACTCACTACAAGTATGTCCATCGTGCGTTTAAAGCCCCCTCCCCCTTTTTTCATTCCTCCAACAAAACTGCTGTTTCCTGTTTTTAGTGAGTTTATAAGTCACGCGTTCACAGAAAGTCGTTTTAAGCGTATCTGCTTAAAACGCGTCCGAAACGGCCGACGGGATCTCTGACGCTGATGGGCTGCGTGGTAAATTGATAGAATAGATTAAAAAAAAAATGTACATATCCATGTTAATGTGGGAAAAAAAACAAAGGAGATGAACATGTTCATTGTTTGGAAATGAGTATGTTAATACAATTGTCAGCATTCAGTCAAAGAGTATAGATTTAAACCTTGTTTTCATCATCAAGAGTGTTTTAGTTGGAGCTCTAACCTGTCTTGTCTTTTTTCTTTCTTTCTTTCTTTCTTTCTTTCTTTCTTTCTTTCCTCCTCCCTTCCGCGTGTCGAAACAGGAGCAGACGACGTTCATCTGCGTGTGCATCGCCGAGTTCCTGTCCCTGTACGAGACCGAGCGGCTGATCCAGGAGCTGGCCAAGTGCCACATCGACACGCACAACATCATCGTCAACCAGCTGGTGTTTCCCGACGCCGAGAGACCCTGCAAGATGTGCGAGGCCAGACACAAGATCCAGTCCAAGTACCTGGACCAGGTGAGCGTGTGAGGTGTATTGTGTCAGATACGACGTTAAGGCGTTTACGGCTCCGGTCGTGCACGAGTACTTGGACACGTTTACTCGCTCGCAGGTGAGCGAGTGTTTAAATGAAATGATAAGGCTAATGTAGATATATTTCTGCAGCATTGCAATGTAGGGGGCGGGGCTTGTATATGGCACGCTCACGTGAGATCATCTAAGATCCACGTGTATCTATGGTGCAACAACCAGCTCCTCAGGAGAAGATTGCTATGAAAAACATTATTGTTTCGCTTCATCACTTGACCTATGCCTCGTGGTTGAAGCAGAGACGCAAACATCAGTGCGTGTGTGTGTGTGTGTTTGTTTCAGATGGAGGACCTGTATGAGGATTTCCACATAGTCAAACTGCCTCTACTTCCTCACGAGGTACGAGGAGCAGACAAAGTCAACACGTTTTCCAAACTGCTCCTGGAGCCCTACAATCCCCCCAACAAGTGACTTATCTTCCCGTAAACAAACACACACACACACACACACACACACACACACATATCTACACAGCCTTCCGCCGCTACCCGCTGGTTCATTAACCCTCTCAGACCCCACAGCAACACATCCTCATCGACACGCTCATCATCGTCAGATCTGGAAAGCTTCATAGTGATAAAGGCTTGCAACACTACGTACACCCGTGTCTCTATGTGAGCGTTTTTCCCTCTCTCTCTCTCTCTCTCTCTCTCTCTCTCTCTCTCTCTCTATCACTCTCTCTCCATCACACACTCTCTCTCTCTCTGCCTCATTTCTCACACAGAGGCTGTTTTATTTTACTCACAGAAATTCCTTATTCTAATCCGTTAAACAGCTCAGAGTGATTTTGTTTTATTGTGTGATAGTGAATTACGTGTAAAAGGGTATAAAAACTGCTTGAAAGCTGATGAAGGAGAAAAAAAAAAAAAAAACGCGTCTGATCTCTGACTAAGAATGTAGTTGATGTATTGAAACTGACCGCCCTTCGAGCCAGTGTCTCAAAATCGTCATCAGAAGTGTACGATCTCTCAGCACCGCCATGTTTTTCCTCAACTCTGACGATAGGTTCGGGGGAACGCTTGCTTTTAACGCTGTACGTCAGATGGTGTAATGAACTCTGCCTAATGCTTGTTTGTGTCCTGGCAAAATCATCCAGAACAAAAGTCCGAGAAAAATACCATTTCCAGTTTATGCAGAATATTAAGGCGTAATAATATTACCAGCTGAATGGTGTTTTGTTTTTTTAAAAAAAGAAAAAAAAGAAAGTAAGATGATATTGTCACTGTAGTGAGCAGAAGAGCACGGGTTTAAAAAAAAAAAAAACCTTGTTTTTTAACCCCGTCCTTTTTTTTCCTCTTTTGAGACCATTTTTGGTAAATTTCTTTCCCTAACAAATATATTTTTGTCCATAACAAATATTTAACATCAGTTTATTATTATACGCTGTGTAATATTTGTAATCTCTGCATGAGTTGAGCGCACCAAAGGGGTAAAAGGGGCGGTTCTTCCAGGAAGTGTCAGCACCCCCCGCCCCCCCCCCCCCCCCCCCCCCCCCACCAAAGTACCTGTGTAGATCGTTCCAGATTCACGTGTGTCGTACTAGTGTGCTGTACGGAGAGCTCCAGGGCCGGAGCGCACTTCTTTCTGCACACCTTTCTGGGTACTTTCTATATTTTCTGATCTTTTCCCGTCACAATGATGAGTCAGAAGCGAGTTCTGCTGAACGGGCGGCGTTTATTCCAGTCGGTTTTACTTCCACAAACAAAAAATTTTGCTTTAAAAAAAAAAAGGGAAACTCTCAGCCCTGACCGCCACCCCAAACTAAACTACCCATAATGCAATGCCCCCAAAGAATAACCTTTTACTCTCTACCGCCAGCGTACGCTAATGTTTTTATGGCACACCTACTCAAAACGCGTAAAGGTCGGCAGGTCTGATGAGGTAGTATAGTCGGTGATGAACATCGCCGGACATTGTAGCGATGTGATATGGCGTAGGGACGATAATCTCGTTATATTGCACAAACCTTGCGGTGGCTGTACGTGAGTGATAATCATCTACGTTGGTTTCTGCCATTTGCGATCTTGATCTCCGCAACCTCCTCAGATCACTGTTTACTTTGTCATGCACAATCATCAGAAGCTGTTAAAGAAGGTATTCCACTGCTGGTCAACACGGCCCCCTTGTGTTTACTTTACATGAATCTCACTTTACAGTAATGATGAAGCGGGCGGGGTTATGCTACGACAAGCTACATCTCATCACTATACTTTGCCGTAAACCTCTTTGCAAAGCTTGTGTTTTACTTCATGGGATATATATATATATATTTTTTTTTTTTTTGTTGGTTTGTTACAGTTTCCTCCCAGTGAAAGATTTTCTATTTGTAATTATTGTGTACACACTGTGTAATTACAAGCGTTAATTATACAGAATAACACTGACAGTATTTGTTTTTGTTTTTTTGCGTATGGTTTCAGCAGGATGTTTCTCTGAATTCTAATGAAGCACATAGTAAAGGAACATGTTTTACCTTCCCCCGCTGCTCCTCTCTCTCCGTTTAAGTGCTGTTTCAGTAAGTTTAACAATATACAGTATATCTGAACACAACAAACATCAATTATCCATCACCTCTCTGTCTTACGTTGGTTTAACTATAACATTTCCCCCACCACAATAACAGTGTTAATATACAGTATGATATCAAAGCTACTGAATGTTATTTTCGAGTCGGTGATAATGTTCCAGTTAGCGTTCATTCTGCGTCAGCCAGGTTTTTATATATTTACATACGTGAACAGGTGCGTCTCGAAAAACTTGAATATCGTGGAAAAGTCCCCTCCCCCCCCAAATTATTTAATTCAAAAAGTGCGACTTTCATGTATTCTAGATTCCTTACACATAAAGTGAAATATTCCGAGCCTTTTTTTTTCCAGTTTGAGTCTCGATGATTACGGCGTACAGCGAATGGAAATCAAAAATCCAGTATCTCAAGATATTTGAATAAAGAATTTATAATACAGAAATGTCGACCTGATGAAAAGTGTGTTCATTTACGCACTCGATGCCCGGACGGGGATTTAATGCTTTTGTACGAATTACTGCATCAGTGCGGCGTGGCGTGGAGGCGATCAGCGTGTGGCACTGCTGAGGTGTTCTGGAAGTCCGGGTCGCTTTGATAGCGGTCTTCAGCTCGTCTGTATCGTCGGGTCTGGTGTCTCTCGTAGATTCTCTATGGGGTTCGGGTCAGGCGAGTCGGCTGGGCGATCAATCACTAACACCACGCTCAGTAAACCAGTTACTAGAAGTTTTGGCACTGTGGACAGGTGCCGAGTCCTGCTGGAAAAGGAAATCAGCATATATAGCGAAAAAACAAACGTCCTCTCACATTCAACTGCTTTTATTTCCAGGAAATTTCTAAACATGTGTAAAAGCATAAATATGAGACAAACTGATGACGTTTCACAGACATTTAATGAACAGAAATGGAATAATGAGTCCCTGAACAAAGGGGGGTCAATATTAAAAGTAACAGTCAGTATCTGGTGTCCTCCAGCTGCTTTAAGTACTACAGTGCGTCTCATCCTCATGGACTGAACCAGATTTGTCAGTTCTTGCTGTGAGATGTGAGACGTTCCCCCACTCTTCCACCAAGGCATTTGCAAGTTCTTGATCATGTCTGGAGGGACACACGGTTACATGTAATTTTCCACCGCGAGGGCGATCAGCTGTCCTTCCTGTCTCCCTGTAGCACCGTCTTAGACGTCTTACATTACAGACATTACAGTTTATTGCTCTGGACACATCTGCAGTCCTCACGCCTCCCTGCAGCAGGTCTATGGCATGTTCACGCAGGTGAGCAGGAACACTAGACATCTTTCTTTCTGGTGTTTTTCAGAGTCACCTTGACCTTAATTGCCTACTGCCTGTATACTGTTCGTGTCTTAAGGACTGTTCCACAGGTGCACAGGTTCCACAACCATGACTTCCTGTTTCACAGGGGTATAAATATGAGGTAACACAATTAGGCCAGATTCCCTTAGTCATTCATAACAATGGGTAAGACCAAGGAATATAGCTGTGATGTGCGGCAAAAGGTTGTTGCGCTTCAAAAAAATGGGAAGTGGCTATAAGAAAATAGCACAAGCATTGAAAATGCCCAAAGTATATGCCCATATATAACAATTTGCCTTTTTTTTTTTTATATAATCATTTATAATAAATTATAAAACTGTTTAAAAACCATCCTGACACAAATTCACTTTTTTTTCCCCCGCCTCAAGTTATTTTACTGAAGTAACATGATCAGAGATCAGCTGATGTTCTCAATATTTTTCCTCACCTTCCCTTAAATCATGTGTTGAATACGCAAATTAGAAACTTATTTGGAAAGGATTCAAAACTGCTGGAGTGACGATTTTTTATATTTTAGCCTCTGCTCACTGACCTTTATATAGCCAAAGAGATTTATCCATATAAACATGTTTAAATAGACTTCAGGATGAAACGAGAGCTTAAAAGCAAAACCTTCTAAACATACGACGAGAAATGGTTATTGTGTCATAAAACACAAGAGCCAATCAGGTTTCAGTATGCAAATATAGGTTTTGGCACTGATTGACCAGGGGAAAGTTGCTGGATGTGTAGAGTTGGATCTGCCTTCAGTGTCATTTTTTTTTTCTTCAGGAAATTATTAATATAGAAAAAATGTATTGTTTATGAAATATGGTGTACTGTAAATGGTCGCTCATCCCAGCCTTAAGCTTCCAAAGTTCTAATGTGTCTAATGTGCACCATGTCTAAAGCATAAGCTTTGCTACATAAATTAGGAGGTTTGAAAGAAGATTGCAATAAAAAAAAAAAAACGTTTGCTGGGATCCAAAAAATGTGAAGTGACTGGAGCAGCAGAGGCCATCTTTCATCCTGTGATCATAATCTGTACAAACAAGAAACCCTGCAGTTTCAGCACAGTGTGTTACCTCATGAGGGTCAGCGAGAGAAGAATATCCCGGAAAAAAATCAAGAGAAACCTGAAATCTCCAAATGACGTTTGATATAATTTGGATTTAATGAACAGATAATGCAGTCATTATGTGGGTCGGCCTCACACACTCGAGTTGACAGTTCCTGTAGGGGTTTCGGATGAATTGCAGTGTTTACCTCGTTTACCACCTCAAAAATAAATGAATCGGTATCTCTATAAACGGTATGATGTTTGTGCATGTTGGTCATCTCTAGTACTCTCCACACACAAGTGCTTATTGTTTACCGCTCCATCGCTCGCAATGTATCAGCCCTGAGATGAGAAATGAGCGATTCGTGAAGAAATTGATTCTTGAATGACTCGTTTGAGTCATTGCTTTCATTTGATTACTGTAGGCGAGTCAAACAAACTCATCCTTAATGTAGTTTGATCTTACTGTTTTATTTTTTGATTATCTTCTTTATTTCTGTAAAGCACTTTGAGTTGCACTGATTAAAAGTTAGTATTATTGACTAGTTGAGCTGCATCGTGGTTTGTTTCAAAGAATCGATTCAGTGAAATGACTCGTAACCAACGTCTCGACGAAGAGAAC
This sequence comes from Ictalurus punctatus, assembly GCF_001660625.3. NCBI lineage: Eukaryota > Metazoa > Chordata > Actinopteri > Siluriformes > Ictaluridae > Ictalurus > Ictalurus punctatus. The sequence goes on along the minus strand of NC_030441.2, from coordinate 16,702,573 downwards.
GAATCAGCGGTCTGAGCAGCGGGACTCCGGGTTAATGAGCTCCATCCTCCTCATAACGCAGATTTATCCCAGAGCTCCTGGATAGACTGAGCTCTGAAAGCCAATCAGAAGTGTTGTTCTTCGCTTAGGTCAGGGCTATAAAATAAAATAAAATATAGAAAACATAATTTGACTGTTTGTAGCCTGAAACAGCAGAAGCGACGTGCACATCCACTTTCTTTGTGTGATTTCTTGTTCTCGGAATATATATCCGATGGATTTTTGATAGATCAGACACTGAGGTTAAGGGTTCTGCAGTCTCGGAGGAAACCCATCAAACCTGGATGTAGAACCCTACCGACAAGCTTTCGCATTTCAGACAGGGTTCCTAGCAGAACCCCAGTAGGAAGCTGTGAACCCTCAGATGACGGTGACGTACACGGCACGTGTGGCGAACGCTCGCTTCTGCGGCTTCTCCAAGCTTCTGCTGGCCTGGAAGGGGAGCATCTATAAAGTTCTCTACAAGGAGTTTCTGGCTTTTTTCGCCATGTATACTGCCATCAGCATCACATACAGGTGAGTAACCTACTAAGGAAAAATATTTTTATCGTGTTCTATAGAAGCAGGAATTACCATTTTTGTCAAGACTGACGAAAAACCATTGGTATAGCGTGGGAATTTCGGTGGTGTGTTTGGGAATTTGGGACAGCATCGCTGGGAATTTGAGACCGTGTTTGGGAATTTGGGACAGCATGGTTGGGAATTTGAGACAGCATTTGGGGAATTTGGGACAGCATGGTTGGGAATTTGAGACAGTGTTTGGGAAATTGGAACCCTGGTTGGGAATTTGGGATAGTGTTTGGGAAATTAGAACCCTGGTTGGGAATTTGGGACAGTGTTTGAGAATTTGGTGCAGCATAGTTGGGAATTTGGGACAGCATAGTTGGGAATTTGAAGCAGTGTTTGGGAATTTGGGACAGCATAGTTGGGAATTTGAAGCAGTGTTTGGGAATTTGGGACAGCATAGTTGGGAATTTGAAGCAGTGTTTGGGAATTTGGGACAGCATGGTTGGGAATTTGAGACAGTGTTTGGGAATTTTGGACAACATGGTTGGGAATTTGGGACAACATGGTTGGGAATTTGAGACAGCATTTGGGGAATTTGGGACAGCATGGTTGGGAATTTGAGACAGTGTTTGGGAAATTGGAACCCTGGTTGGGAATTTGGGACAGTGTTTGAGAATTTGGTGCAGCATAGTTGGGAATTTGGGACAGCATAGTTGGGAATTTGAAGCAGTGTTTGGGAATTTGGGACAGCATGGTTGGGAATTTGAGACAGTGTTTGGGAAATTAGAACCCTGGTTGGGAATTTGGGACAGTGTTTGAGAATTTAGGACAGCATGGTTGGGAATTTGAGATGGTGTTTGAGAATTTAGGACAGCATGGTTGGGAATTTGGGACGGTGTTTTATAATTTGGGACTGCATGGTTGGGAATTTGGGATAGAGTTTTTTTTAGGTATTTGGGACAGCATGGTTGACAAAGCAACTTTGTTGACACGGTACCGTTTACTCTACTGGTTCAGTTCACTCACATGTACAGTAACTTTTCCAGATTCATTCTTGTGGATCAGCAGAAGCGACACTTCGAAAAACTCTCAATTTACTGCAACCATTACGCCAGCCTCATCCCAATGTCTTTTGTCTTGGGTATCAGTATTGATTTATTTACATTCTTATACACTATAGAAACTTACGTAGTGAGGCAATCTGTATTTCTACACATCCATGATGTAAATCCGTGCAGGTTTCTACGTGACAGTGATAGTGAACCGCTGGTGGAGTCAGTACACGTCGATCCCGTTGCCGGACCGGGTGATGTGCGTGCTCTCGGGCGGTGTGCAAGGCGGGGATGAGCGTGGAAGGCTGCTGCGGCGTACACTCATGCGCTACACCAGTCTGTCTGCTCTGCTCATCCTGCGCTCCGTCAGCACCGCCGTCTTCAAGCGCTTTCCCACCGTGGACCACGTGGTAGAGGCAGGTAAGCCTGAAATATGTCGATGATGGGTCTGTTAATACGTGTAAGATCAAAGCAGGAGTAAACTCTTAGCAAGGATTCACTTTCTGGTGTTTGTGATCGTTGGTATGAACTCAAAGAGCTCTTCAAATGTTTCTGGTGCTCAAAATATATAGTTTTATAATTGCACTCAGATTTTTAAAAAAAATCTTTCATCTATTAATGTTTCTGCTACATTGTACCTATTACCTAATAACCCCGTTAAGGCAGGATAATTCCTCAAACTGTGCTGAACTTTGGACATAAAAGTTTGGAATCTCTCTCACTCTCACTCTCTGTAGGATTTATGACCCGGCAAGAGAGGAAGAGGTTTGAGAGTCTGCAGTCTCCCTATAATAAATACTGGATCCCGTGTGTGTGGTTCGCTAATCTGGCCGCCGTGGCTCGATGTGAAGGCCGAATCAAAGACAATAACACTTATAAACTGCTGATGGAGGTAATCATTTCAATCGTTTACTCTTACAATATGATCACCCATGATTCATCACACTACTATACACTTAGGTTGTTTGTGCTCAGAGATATAGAAGCATAACGGGTTCACCTGATTCAAATAAAACTAGCCTAGAGAACTGGGTCGTGTTTTTAACAGAAATGAGGCACCATCGCTAAAATGTTCTTGTAATAAATTGTGGGTCATTTTTCATGAAGCCTTTCTAATCACAATGAAAAGCTTTAGTTCAGAGATAAAGATCAGATTTTGCTTTAAAGCCTGCATCTCTGATGATATAGGGATGCAGGCTTTTGAAGTGAGTGCTGATTAAAAGCCAGACGGTCCCTCTCCTCTTTAGTCCTCTTTAGTTTAGAGGACGCGGCGTCCATGGTTTCCAAAAAGAATTTCAGATTTGGATTCGTCTGACTACAGACACGTCACCTCGGTCCATTTTAAATGAGCTTTGTCCCAGAGAAGACGGCGGTGTTTCTGGATCATGTTCACATATGGCTTCTCCGTTACGTGATAGAGCTTTAAGCAGCGTTTGTGGATGTCACGGTGAACTGTGTTCACAGACGTTGAGTTCTGGAGGTGTTTCTGAACCCATGCAGTGATTTCCATTACAGAATCGTTCCTGTTTTTAACGCAGTGCCGCCTGAGGACCCGAAAATCACCGGCATGCAGTATTGGTTTTCACCCTCCTCCCTTGCGCACAGATGATATTATGTACTGTAGGTGATGAGACATTCATAGTGTTCGCAATTTTACGTTGCGGAACATTATTCTGAAATTGCTCCACAAATTGTAGACGCAGTTTTTCGCAGATTGGTGAACCTCTGCCCATCTTTACTTCTGAGAGACTCCGCCTCTCTAACATTCTCCTTTTATACCCAATCATCTTACTGACCTGTTCCCAATTAACCTCCAGCTGTTTCTTCTTACTAACGCTTACTTTTCCAGCCTTTTATTACCGCCGTCCCAACTTTTTGCAGACGTGTTGCGGCCATGAAATTCAAAATGACCTTATTTTTCTTCCTTAAAGCGTCCCATTTCCTCAGTTTAAACGTTTGATATGCTTTCTATGGTCTATTGTGAATAACGTACGGGTTTATCACATCTGCAAATCATCGCATTCTGTTTCTATTTACATTTTACACAGCGTCCCAACTTTTTTTTGGCAGTTGGGGTTGTATAAGATCTCGTCGGTGATTTGTAGATTCATGATGAAATCAAATCCAAAAATGATGATAATACAGTATGACAGTTATTCCTGCTTGGCCTGACACTTCTTTGTGTTTTGTAGGAGCTGAATCAGTTCAGAGAGAAATGTAGTATGCTCTTCCACTATGACATGATCAGCGTGCCGCTTGTTTACACACAGGTAAGAGAGAGAGTGTGTGTGTGTGTGTGTGTGTGCGTATGTATGCATGCTGGTGAGGAAAAATAGTGGAGTGTAATTTAATATTCTAATATGAAGTGTAAATTGTGCTTGCTTTGTTTAACCTGCTAATTCGTCTAATTAAATCTCGTGTGATCGTGGAATATGAGTGCGGGCTGATGTCCAGTTAATTAAACTTCCATTATTAATGTTAATTATTACAATCAAAAATATTCTTAATCATCAGTAAATTGACATAATTAATCAAAAAAACATTCAAAAGCATGTACTATTTACAATCCTTTTTAAAAGCGGAAGCGCATATTAATCGTCAGTCACTGACATAACAGCAAGAGTCAAGCACTTAAAAGTTTCCAGTTAGTCAGTTTAATAGTTTTAACACAACGTTAAACAAAGAAAGAGATTTGTTTCGTTAAAGTACCATGGATATGTGACAGTCTCGTCTTGTATGTTTGTGTCCTCCTTATAAAATTCAATATAAAAGTGAAGCACTCTTCCCTCCATCTCAGGTGGTGACATTAGCGGTGTACAGCTTCTTCCTGGTGTGTCTGATTGGCCGGCAGTTTCTGGACCCGAGTCAGGGTTACCCGGGTCACGACCTCGACCTCTACGTCCCCATCTTCACCCTTCTCCAGTTCTTCTTCTACGCAGGCTGGCTCAAGGTCAGGAACAGGGCGTCGGCCCACGAAACAACTCTCTCGACTGTCTTTCCGAGTAATCCAGCTGGTTGATTAATATTTATTACACCACAGCAGCGTCGAATGCTCGACTTTGATTGGTCAGAGATTTTGTGACTCACAGGTTTATATTAATGCGCTAGTTCTAATATGAGCTCGTCGCTATAGTAACAGCTAACACAACGATTTTGTGTGGCATTGTATCCACTTTAAGTCTCATGAAAAAAAAGGGTTTATAAAAAAAAAAAAAAAAAAAAAAAAGTGTTGTTACTTAGCAATGAAAAATTTCTAAGCATTGCTCGGGTAAAGCTTTCTGTAAGGAGATAGCTTAAGTAAAGTTTCAGTAAGTGTCCGTGCTACAAAGTCAAGCTGTTGCTTTAAAATTTCCGAAATTTACATGAAAGCGTTCAGGACAGAAGACTTGTTGATTATTTCTGTCTTCTGGGAAACATGTAAATATCTTCTGAAGCTTCTGAAGGGCGGTACTAAATGGAAACTAATGAAGATCTTCAAACAAAGTAATAACAATTTACAGCGATCATCCTGTTCAAAAGTTTACACCCCCCGACTCTTAATGTATCGCGTTGCTTACTTGCGCATCAGTGAACGTTTGCGCCTTTTGTAATACTCGTGTACGAGTCCCTCGGTCGTCCCCGGTGTGAAAAGATGGATCTCGAAATGGTATAGTCTCTGTTAAAAGGAAAGGGCTCGAATATGCAGAAGATGCTGGAAAAGTAAAGAATGTGCAGGACCTGGAGGATTTCTTCTGAAGAACGGTGGGCGGTTTAACCGCTCAGGACAAACAAGGAACTCATGAAGAGCTCTCACACGACGTAAATAAATAATATTATGATCTCAGCTCAACCGTACCTATGAAAACTATGATTCTTTTCCAGTTTGGAATAAATTTTCCAATCAAGTGAACTAACGCACTTTTTGTTAAATGTCTTTTATGTCACTCTTATGTTCCAGAAATCTGCAAATATTATTTCTTATACAAAATTCTGTCATTGCATCATTTCATTTTCATCTTTCATCTTTCTGTTGTGTGTGTGTGTGTGTGTGTGTGTGTGTGTGTGTGTGTGTGTGTGTGTGTGTGTGCGCGTGCTGTGTCGTATCTGTTTGTAAATGTAGGTAGCCGAACAGCTGATCAACCCGTTTGGTGAGGACGACGATGATTTCGAAACCAACTGGCTCATAGACAGGAACTTCCAGGTGTGTCTAAAGTCATCCATCCATCCATCATCTCATTCTTTTCTTCACTCATTTATTCACTTTCCACTTCATTCATTCACTCACGTATTTGTTGCACCTCAGTCTGCCAGATCTGTTTCTTTGAAGAAACGTCTCAGAGGAATGTCGCTGCATCGATGTTTTATAATACCGATCGTTACATGTCAGGTAGATCTCTAGATGATTAGTGCATCGTTAAGAAGCTCTGTGTAAGAGGTGTTTAATGTTGCGTATATGTTCAGTGTCTGTAATAGCTATATTATACAGAATATCAAATGTGTGTTGTGCTTCACTTTCAAGGTATCGATGATGGCAGTAGATGAAATGTATGGGGATTTACCCAAAATGGAGAGGGATCGCTACTGGAACGATTCAAACCCTCGGCCGCCCTACACCGCCGCCACGCTGTTCGTCCTCCGCAAACCCTCCTTCCAGGGCTCCACCTTCGACATGGCGTAGGTGTCTCACGACACACACACACATTGAAAGCTTTTTCAGTACCTAGTTTTTGGTAGTCTAGTTTTTTTTTTAAATTTTACATTTAATTCCAGACAGTTGCATAAAACCACTTTTTCTAAAATCCAGAATTTCTAAGGAAGAGATGCATTTCCAGCCTCTGGAAGAAATTGATGAGAACCTGGAAGAATCCGCGACGCGCAATCACAACCTCGCTCTGTTCAACCGACTCCTTAGCTCCGCCCCTTCTGCCACCAGCATTGTGGGCGGAGCCTTCTGCAGAACCTCTACTCAGCTGCAGCGATTGATGCGCTCGGTCAACCCCGACACCTCCTACTCTGACGGGGAGGAGGGGGAGGGGGAAAGGTACGTCGGGCGGAACGAGGGTGCGGGAGGATCGCTGCCGTCGGGTTTAGGAAACGACACCCAGAGCACCATTTGCATCTGTGGAGAAACCTCCAAGACGCACACTCCTCTCTCGGCACAGGATTTTAACCCGAACGGCGGACGTGTGGAAGACGGGTTGAAGAAAGATAAGAATGAGAAAGAATTGACGATGCTGAAGATACCTCCACCTTTAACACAAGTGCTGAAGCAGGAAATGAAGCCAAGGCTTCCACCTTCAACCAACACCAACCGCTCCACACCAGACTTCTTCTCCTTCCAGCCAATCGGAGACCAGGTCATGACCCCACAGTCGACCGATGATAATGCGCTGTCGGGTATGACGCTCTTGACCGTTCCGACATTTCCTGAAGCGCCACAACGGGCTTCTGCGGAACGCAAACAGCTCCAGCGCAGCATCAGCGTTGGCTCAGAGGTTAACTGCTTGTCCGACAAGGCCGAGGAATGACAGAGAGACGTTTCACCTTTTGCTTCAGGTTATAAAATGGATGGGATAGAACACAGGATAGGACTGGTACAGGTTAATTTTTTCCTAAACACATTAATTTAATCAGATAATGATCACGGAGTTATCGCAAAATTATAGCAAAGTATTATTCGAATTATAAGTATTTAGTATACTGTAACAAAAAAAAAGAAAAGTTCAAGAAAAATGTTTTTAATTTTATGTCTGTATGTAAAGTCACCCAATACACACATGTATTTTCTGTATTCAGTAATAAATATCTGATTTCACAAAAATAAACCACAATTTGTATTCTTTTGTGCGGTCACAACATTAGCAGGTTTTTCCTCATCGAACCAGTGTTTTATGAGTTTCCCACGAATCCCCTTCTCCTGCTAAACTGGGCTTGCCTCACAGCTTGCATTTGCATACTGAAACATGATTGGCTCTTACATTTTATGATGCAATAACTCTGGCCCGTAGCTTCCAATAAGCTTTTCAGCTGTTTTCTTTTTTGTTATGTAATCACAACTGTAATAAATGGCTCTCGAGGCATTATATGCATCCATATGGAAAAGTTTATTGACAAACAAGGCTGTTGGAAAGTAACGCCAGTCCCGTCAATCGGCGCACGTTCGTTTCAGCTTTATGTTTAAATGATTTCTGCCTGTAAAACAAACAGAAAAATAAATACGGAATTACGAACAACAAGAAGGTACACGTCAACAAACATGAAGCTATACGTAGATAAAATATAAAACCTTTATTCCTATAGAAATGTATTTGCCCCCATTTTCTTGCATACATATTGTGGTTGCAAAGTCATTAAAGAAACATACAGCATTACAAAATGCATTGAAACAGAACCCATGAAAAGAGAGACAAAACACTATATAAGCAGTAAACGTAATATGTAGACAAATATCCACGTTTGGGCCGGATGATCATGGGAGTTCAGAAATACCCCTGGCAGTCGCATATATCATGTGGCTTTGCGCCAAATCTGGGAAAGTACACAGTGCTACATTTGTCTCCAATCCAACGTCGTGTACATTAGTTTTCTGTGAATATATTAATCCGAAAATGTGCCCAATCAGGGTGTTATGGTTTCTATAGCAGCGACACAAATAGCCACGGCCCCTGGCAAAGCAGAGTTACTCTTCACCACCTTCACCACAGCATCGAAACAGCTACCCACACGCTGCAAAGGAAAAGGTTTTGCCACCATAAATTATATCACCCTCATTAAGAGGTCTAACCCTGAACCAGATCAGCAGATTCAGGAAAAGGAAAAGCCTTGAAATTGTACAGCTGAAAATAACAAAGAATTCTTTCGTAAGCAGGTGAGACTGGGATTAAAATCTGTCCAGCACACCTCTGGGGATAGATACTAGAGACCAGTGATCTAGATACAGTTTGCAATGGGACGCTTAACTGTACGCAATAATCTACTATATATTCAGGATCATATTCTGGTAAAGCAGAATGTATACTGCTGCAACCACCTCCACGACAAACAATATTCCATATTGAAAAAAACTTCCCACAGATCAAAATGAAACCCATTATGAGAAGGCTGTATGTCAAATGTCCGTTACTACGTAAGGAGCAGGAGTATCAGTATCCGTTAGAGAAGCAACCAAGATGCCAAGGAAAACCCTGAAGCTGCTAGAGATCTCCACAGTTCAGATGGAAGTATCTGTTTACAGCCTGGACACAAAGCTGGACTCCATGGAAGTGTGATGAACCGTATGACATCCTGTATGGAGAGGTTGAGCAAATGTGTTGAAAAAAATGTTCTCCAGTCTGATGAAACAATAATGGAACTTGAGTGCTACATTTATCATAAACCCAGCGCTCCTAATCACCCAGAAAACACCATCCGCACTGCGAAGCATGGTGGTGGTAGTATCATGTTCTGCGGATGCTCTTCATCAGCAAGTATTCGGAAACTGCGCAGGATTAAGGACGAGATGAAGTCAAATACAGGGCAGTCCTAGAAGAAAATCTGTTCCGCTGGACAAGACGTCCAACGGGACAACAACCCTAAGCATACTGCCTAAGCTGCCTAAGAACCAGTCAAATCCCAGACCTACGATTGAGAATCATAGTTGGCAAGACCGTTCATCGATGCTTTCAATCTAATACGATAGAGCTTCGTCAATTTGGCCTGGAAAAAAAATTTCAAGATCCAATATTTCCAGTTATAAATTAAAGAACTGGAATGTCGTCTCTTTTGGACCTTACTATAAGAAATGTATATCGTAAGAAAAGAGATTTCCTTGTACGATTAGAAATGTATATATCGGTATATTTAGTCCAGTTAGTGTAACTAGCTTGTGGCTATATGTCTGTGTGACTGAGTACATGGAAACACTTACATGTATTTGTTCACAAAGTTAAATTAGCCATCTTTCTCAGGAGCACACCATAAAAACAGCTGTTCACATAAACCAAGGTTTCAGAAGCTTTATTCATTCTAATCCCTGACTGTGACTGAAAAGAGATGTCGGTTTATCCGTTTTAATATTTGACAAAAACAAATCTTTTCCTGCTTTGGAGAAAATGTGGTGTAGAATTCAACTTTTTACAGATTTGTTTTACTGTTCGTGTACTCTCTGCGGTTTACCTTGGACAGTACATTCATCAAACAGACAGTCTCACTTCTTAATGTACAGTAATTATAAACACACTTGGGCCTGATCTTAATATTAATACACTTTAAATACTAAAACTGTTAATACTATATATCTGTATTAATGATCATCGTTCAACAACAACAAAAATCAACGTTTTCTGCATTGTATTAATGTGGTTTAATTTTATTTCAATTTTATTTGTAGAGCGCCTTTAACAATGGACGTTGTGTCTCAGAGCAGCTTTACAGAAACATATAAACACAGGATGGAGATTTTAAGTGTGTGAATTTATCCCTATTGAGCGAGCCGGTGGTGACGGTGGTGAGGAAAAACTCCCTGAGATGTTAAGAGGAAGGAAGCTTGAGAGGAACCGGAGTCCGAAGGGAACCCGTCCTCATCTGGGTCACACCGGATAGTGTGAAAGTAAAAGAAAGTTCAGTATGGTTTTTATATGAAGTCTGTTTGTTGAACTAGTCCACTGTTCACTAAAGGAGACCCGAGAGTAAAACTGTATGTTGTAATCGCAGTCCCGAGGCCATCGCAGGAACTGTAGTCCCAGCGACCGCAGCGAGAACATCCATGTGGAATTGAGGTCCAAAACCATTTCTATGGTACTTCAAGCGGTACCGTCCTCGTCAATCTCACATCTGTAGCCTCCAGTTGATGAGGGCTCCATCCAGAGGTAGGGCATCCGAACGGATCAGGCAGGTCCGGAGAGCAGAAAGGGTCAGGATCACCGGCATCTCTATAAAATCATGTGTGGCTCGACGGAACATTAGTTTCTTCAGGATTCCTTTGCGAGTCATCTTACCAGTGGTTTTTTTTTTTTTAGTTCTCCTGAAAACCAAGTGTAAATTTAACAAACTGTTCTGTAAAATTCTCGAAAATGAACAGTGCATGCGGCAGCCTTGGAACAGGCAGGAGGTTTTATTGCTTCCTGCAGAAAGGTCTCACATACACAAGTCTCAGGAGTCCCGAGCAGAGTTCTCAGGGGGGTTTTTTTATAGCAAGCATGTACGTGCAAAAAGGTGCACACGAGTCAATTTCTAACCACACCTCACTCGAAATGAGGCCCTTTCTGACCTCCCTATGAGCTTGTGTATCTCTTGACAGCTTCCGTCAGATCTTCAGCAGATCAACTCGACTTTTTGTTTGAACAATAAAAGTCTACCTTTTGACATCAAGACCGCAAGCCTCTGAGAAGTGTTTACCTTTTTGCTGAAGAGATTCCACGACATAAAATTGGTGATGTTGGCAGGATTGGAAAGGAGCCAAGAGGGTGGAAGACTCATGCAGACAAACTGCATGGACAGGTGGCCACCTATCAAAGGTAAGAGATTTTGTTTATAATAACTAGTATCGCGGTAAAATATACGAGATAGGGAAGCACGCTAAATCCTGCAGATACCACTTTTCACCATGTTGTGGAAGTGAATCAGCCCCAATTGGCATTGTAGACAAATAAAGTGCTTAAAAAAAGAAAGAAAAAAAAAGCATATGCTGCAAAGTAAGAAATGAGGAATTAGGAATGAACACAAACTGCTTGCAGAGTAACCGTCACAATTTCCAACACAAAACTGTCTGTTGTTTCAAACGCACAATGCAAACCCAACTGTGAAAGGAAATAAGCTATTCCAGTTCATCGTAAAATGTTTGCTGTGTCAAAGGTTCTGCGTTTGCACAACCAAGAAGATCAGACCGGTAAAATAATCTAGTTCCCCTGAGCTCAATCCTTCCTGTATGATTTCCAAGAAAAGGTCCATATTATAGTCAAGATTACACCATAGAAGACAATACAATACAAGCAGTACTCCGATTTTAAACCAGTGAAGCGTGTAAAAAAATTTTTTTTAAATCATAAAATTAGATTTGGAAAACAGGACAAAATATTTTATTTCATAAGCAGTGATAATTCAATTTGAATTGTGCAGATGTTTACAAAACATGAGCCATGCATGTAATTGAGTAAACTCTCAGCATTTTATCATCAACAGTTCGTTGAATCCAAACGTTGTGATCATGTAAATCCATCAACTGTGCGTAATATTTGTTCTGTTTAGACGTTAGAGCGGTTAAATGATACGTTAGACGGCGATGAAAGACTGAGAAGGATGAAAGCGAAGACTGGCAACTTTACTAAGTTATTAAATAAAACCTTTCTCTCTCTTTTTTTTTTTTTAAATTTTCGTGTGCAGCATGACCTGTCCGTTTACTGCACTGCTTTGTGCAGCTTTCATCAGTGTTAGGCTTGTTATGTCTCTAAAAGTAGCGTGTTAAACCATGAATGGTTTTAAGCCAAGCCACATGATTGGATTGTATAATTGCATACTTGCTAGGGCAGCACACACCGTTCCCTATGAAACAACTGGAACGGCAAGGCCAATTTATTTGTTTGTGCTGTACACCAAACACATATGGTTTTGAGATGAAAAGACGGAGATGAGACGAGAGTTTAGGATTCCAGCGTTTTATTTCCTGGTGTTTACACCTAGATGTGTTCAACAATATAAAACATAGAACCTTCTGTATCAGACCACCTGATTTTTAGGCGAGCAAAAGTATCAGAACAGACGAGTCTTGCGGTAAATTAAAGCTGCGAGCAGCATCTTTTGGGGGGCCAAGCACCCCGACTCAGTGAGCCGCACATTCACAGACGCGTGGTTATTTCATAAGAAGTGACAGGAAAGCAGAGCCATAATAATAGGCAAAGGGATTGAAGAATGATTTGTAGTTCCACACATTTTCACACAATGGGTTTGAATATCAGAGTTCCTGTGATATTCAGAACTGTTGTAAAATATTCACGGTCGTTGCTGAGATATAGCCTCACGTCCTGTAAATGAACGTTGTTACAATTCTTGAAGTATTATAAGACAAACCGTTCGAGATATCAAAAATGTAAAAGTTCACCAATTGCAGTTTTCACAAAATCCAGAATGGCAGACTTCCTGTTGGGCGGTGCTAATGATTGTCAGTTACACAAATAATTGGCAAATTGCTCAATCTGTTGCTGTCGCCGGTTTTTATTTCTGAGTAGAGTGCAGAAAACCAGTTCCCATTATCAATGTCATCAGCAAGCACCAAAGTTTCTCCTGCCAACTCTTCTGATTCTCTTAGACTGCCAAGAGATAGGTGAGAATTTTCCATCTTCTCCCATCAACAAGATTAGATGGCCTTGAGTACCACCATCTGGAAGATTTCCCAGTTTCTGAAATTTTAGAGTCACTTCCCCTGACTTTAGTTTTCTGATAAGCTTGTTTGCGAGATCTTAGACCTCAGCATGTCAGTCTCACGGTCTGTCAGTGGAGCCTTACGTTGCACAGCTCTGTCCGGATCTATAACAATGGGCTGAAGACTCTTTATATATGTGCTTTGGTGTACATGTATCTCTCCATTTCCAGAAGAGATTTCCATTCCTCCTGTACATAACTGAAGCTGTTGTGCTCTTCATGTCCATCTTGGAAAGCAGTTTTCCAGTGTGGGATGTCCAAAGAGGAAAATGTTTTAGAACCACCCCACAAAAAAAAAAAATCATCACTGTGAGAGGCAAGAAACCAGTCAACTCACCACCATCATTCAGCCAGTAGAACACTGCAGGGTCAACCGGTGACACGTGACCTCCCAGCTGCTGCATAGTATCTTTGAGCTTGTTGTACCAGTACAGAGAGGCATCTACCAAACCATACACATATTTGTTCAACTTCCACAGGGTTCCTTTGCAGTGCATTTCTAGAGGAGGGTAAATGTAGACATTTCTAATCAACTCTCTTACCTGTAGAAAAGCAGCTTTGATATCTATGGAGTTCACCTTCTGACATGTGACTGCCATAACAACTCTTGGTAGATTTGGTAGATTGAGGGTAGATTTGGATTTTATCCAAACACAAGTTGATATCTAAATCCATATACATTGTGCATGGACTTTTTTGCCATCAATGCCCAATCTAGGGCAGTTTTCCAGTCATATTTATTGTCTTTTTTTTTTTTTTTTTTTTTAAACTTTCATCAGTATTTCTGTGAGGGTCTGATTGTGTCTCTCTAAAAGACCATTTGCTTCAGGGACTATATGCTGCTGTGGTCTTTACCTCAATGTTGAACTTTTCTGCCATGGCCCTTATTTCCTCGTTGTTCAACTCTCCACCATTATCACTGAACAGTCTCTTAGGTGGGCTGTGTGTGCTAATCCAGCAACGAATGAAACTCTTCACAAATTACATCTTTATTTCTAATTTCAGCCCGTAAAAAAACACTAACTTACCCAACATTTAACCCTGATCTACTAATACAAAGAAGTGTTTAAGCATAGAAACATAAAACGTACATGGTACAAAAATATATACAAATACTAACAAAAAACTACTAGAACCTTAAGTATGCATACTTACAAATAAAAAAACAAACTACTAGAATCCAAAAAAACTACTAGAATCTTATGTATGCATACTTACAAAAAAAACTACTAGAATCCAAAAAAACCCTACTAGAAACTTAAGTATGCATACTTCCAAAAAAAACTACTAGAATCCAAAAAAAAACCACTAAAATCTTAAGTATGCATACTAACAAAAAACTACTAGAATCCAAAAAAATACTAGAATCTTAAGTATGCATACTAACAAAAAAACTACTAGAATCCAAAAAAATACTAGAATCTTAAGTATGCATACTTAGAAAAAGAACTACTAGAATCCAAAAAAATACTAGAATCTTAAGTATGCATACTAACAAAAAAACTACTAGAATCCAAAAAAATACTAGAATCTTAAGTATGCATACTTAGAAAAAGAACTACTAGAATCCAAAAAAACCCCACTAGAATCTTAAGTATGCATACTAACAAAAAAAAACTACTAGAATCTTAAGTATGCATACTTACAAAAAACATACTAGAATCCAAAAAAACTACTAGAATCTTAAGTATGCATACTAACAACAACAACAACAAAAACACTAGAATCTTAAGTATGCATACTAACAACAACAACAAAAAAAAACACTAGAATCTTAAGTATGCATACTTACAAAAAACTACTAGAATAAAAAAAACCCACTAGAATCTTAAGTATGCATACTAACAAAAAACTACTAGAATTTTAAGTATGCATACTTACAAAAAAACTACTAGAATCCAAAAAAAACTACTAGAATCTTAAGTATGCACTACTAGAATCCAAAAAAAACTACTAGAATCTTAAGTATGCATACTTACAAAAAACTACTAGAATCCAAAAAAAAAACCCCACTAGAATCTTAAGTATGCATACTAACAAAAAAAACCCCACTAGAATCTTAAGTATGCATACTAACAAAAAAACTACTAGAATTTTAAGTATGCATACTAACAAAAAAAACTACTAGAATCTTAAGTATGCATACTAACAAAAAAAACTACTAGAATCTTAAGTATGCATACTTACAAAAAAACTACTAGAATCCAAAAAAACTACTAGAATTTTAAGCATGCATACTAACAAAAAAAACCCACTAGAATCTTAAGTATGCATACTAACAAAAAAACTACTAGAATTTTGAGTATGCATACTAACAAAAAACTACTAGAATTTTAAGCATGCATACTAACAAAAAAACCCCACTAGAATCTTAAGTATGCATACTTACAAAAAAAACTACTAGAATCCAAAAAAACTACTAGAATCTTAAGTATGCATACTAACAAAAAACTACTAGAATCCAAAAAAAACCCCACTAGAATCTTAAGTATGCATACTAACAAAAAAACTACTAGAATTTTAAGTATGCATACTAACAAAAAACTACTAGAATTTTAAGCATGCATACTAACAAAAAAACCCCACTAGAATCTTAAGTATGCATACTTACAAAAAAAACTACTAGAATCCAAAAAAACTACTAGAATCTTAAGTATGCATACTAACAAAAAAACTACTAGAATTTTAAGTATGCATACTTACAAAAAAAACTACTAGAATCCAAAAAAACTACTAGAATCTTAAGTATGCATACTAACAACAACAACAAAAAACTACTAGAATTTTAATATGCATGCTTACAAAAAAAACTACTAGAATAAAAAAAAACACTAGAATCTTAAGTATGCATACTAACAAAAAAACTACTAGAATCCAAAAAAAACTCCACTAGAATCTTAAGTATGCATACTAACAAAAACTACTAGAATTTTAAGTATGCATACTTACAAAAAAATAAAATACTAGAATCCAAAAAACTACTAGAATCTTAAGTATGCATACTAACAACAACAACAAAAAAACCTACTAGAATCTTAAGTATGCATACGAAAATGTTATTTATGCATACTTAAAAATAAGCTTTCAGAATGCAGTCTATTTTAAAAGATCTATGTCTGTAAGTCTCGGGGGTTAAATTAAGATTTAGTACAGTACATGGGGAAGCTCCACTGCTTTCATGGCTGCCAACGACGTGTGGAACAGAGTTGTTCACTGCATGTTTTATTAAATGCACATCTTAACACTGATATCATGGAAATTTGATGAACACTATATTTCGTTACACGTTTCTCTTCTAAGGGATTCATCCAAAAACCACTATTGAGTAGCCCATTGCTCAAACCTTAGGTTTTAGTATTCCTTATATCTCAGTCTGGTCATCGGAATCATAGTGAAATACTTAATTTATTTAGTCATCTTCAGAGACATATTTGTCCTGGTCAGAGTTGCGGTAGTCTCACAAGTCAGACCATTAGCTAAACCATTAAGTGACATATTTTCAAGAGGTGGGAGAAAACTGGAGAACCTGGAGGAAACCCGCACAGGCCCTGGAGGAACAGTCAAATGCTACATAAGTAACCAAAAGTGAGGCTTGAACCAAGAATCCTTGAAACTCAAACCAACACTACTCACTATGCCAAATCATCACTGCAGTTGAAATGAACATACACAAAGGATTAATTAATTAGCAACGTTTACTAGCTCTGTTAACTGTTTTATTAAATTGTCAAAGCCAAGAATCTGGGTCATTTTTGTGTATAGCTGCTCAATAAAGCAGGGGTCGGGAACCTTTTTCACCAAAGAGCCTTTTTTTTTTTTTTCATTTTTGTTTAATGCATTTTTTTTTTCAATAGAGCCATAGCAAAAAAACCAATGTTTTATTATAATATATAAAACATGGTTTAGTCAATAACAGTAACTTTAATAACGTCCATAGTCAGCTTAAAAATAAACAAATATGCATCAAACAAAAAGTAACATGTTGCAATATGGAAATAATTGTGCAGGCCTTTCAGGCTGGGGGGGAAGCGGGGGGTGGGGTGGGGTGTTGGTCACCAAAAGTGGGAGTACCAATAACTGCAGTGGATGCAAAAGGTTCTTAAATGTTACAATTATCTGGCACACACATCTCTCTCTCTATATATATATATATATATATATATATATAGTATGTATGCAACATCTCACCATTGTTTGTTGCACAGGATGTGAAATGACACAATTAAGTTAAAGTGTGACTTATGAAACCAGTCAGTGGTCGCTTCGTGTTAATACAGGGAAATTCCTGCTGAAAGCTGATTGGCTGATGGTGGCCATGTTCACAAGTAACCCAGCCACCATTAGAAGTTCACTTACAGATTAGCATGGCAATGGAGTATACCTAACTTCAGCTCGATCAGACTTACAGTATACTTCCTGATTAATAGCTGTTAAACTTGAATGGAACACCGCTCAAATGACTGACCATGCATGATTTTAGCATGTAAAGCAAACACTGAAGGGATGAAAAAGCAGAAAAATAATACATAATTGCTTAAAACAAAAAGGTACACATGAAGAAATACAATATACAGTACACACACACACACACACACACACACACACACACACACACACACACACACACACACACACACACACACATATATATATAACCATTTCCCACACATCACAGCTATATTCCTTGGTCTTACCCATTGTTATGAATGACTAGTCCTAGTCACCCAGGTGTACTAAAAAAATGTCAAATATCAATGAGAATATACTTGAAAAAAAAAAAAATTCTTATAGGAATTCATAGGGGTGCCAACAATTGTTGCAGACCTATATTTAACAAATTTTTTTTTTTTTTTTTACAAACCTGTGTTTTGTTTGCAATTGTTTGATATCCACGAGAGCAGAGTATTTATGTGGATTTTTATATATATATATTTTATTTTTATTTTTTTTAAACAAAAGATCAAAAGGTTAAACAATAAAGACAATACTTCACAGGCTTCTTTGCTCATATTTACCAAGGGTGCCAATATTACTGAACAGATTTGTAAACACAAAACTTATGCAAAAAATTCACTGGCCTATAGAACTGTATTTGCCCCATTTTTAAAAATTTTTTAAAAAAATTTTTGCATAAATTTTGTGTTTACAAATTTATTAATGAAATATACAAGATTGTACTAAAAAATGTCCAAAAAAAAAAAAACCTCCTGCAGGTTTCCGGATTTAATCATTGCTATTATACAGTATCAGGGACACGATCATTGCAGCAACCTAAAAAAGACAGAGAGAAAACACAATATAAGCATTAAACGTAATATATAGACAAATTTCCATGTACGACCCGTGACAGTTGGCATGTTTGGGTTGAATGACCCTGGCAGTCGCATCCATCATGTGGCTTTGTGCCAAATTTGGGAAAGGACACGGTGCTACATTTGTCTCTAATCCAGCGTCGTGTACATTAGTTTCCTGTGAACATATTCATCTGCATTGTGCCCAGTGTGGGTGTTTCAATACCTCTATAGCAGCGACACAAATAGCCACGGCCCCTAGCAAAGCAGAGTTACTCTTCACCAAATTCACCACAGCATCCAGACAGCCTTGCACATTCTGCAAAGGAAATGACATGACGATATCAAAAGGACAAAGATGGATAGGTTTTGCCACCGTAAATGATATCTCCCTCATTAAGAGGTCTAAAAAAAGAAAAGCCTTGAAATTGTCTGTGGTGAATATAAAGGTTATAGAGTATGAATAGGTTTGTAATCAGACTCCAGGAGTGGACTCAGGAGGTGTACCTGTGAAGCTGCATTTCTTTCATTACACTGTAGAGATCGTTCAGGCGAGCAGCAGAACTGGGGGTACAGTGAGGTGCGGTTTACATATGCAGAGCCAGTGAAGTCGGTGTAGTTGTTGAATCCACAGCATGTCAGCTACGAGAGCATTCACACACACACACACACACACACACACACACACACACATATACACACAAACCTTAAAATTATGGCACTTATTTTCAGAATCAACAATAATACAGTTATATAATACAATAATATTGTTTAATTAAGAGAAGCACTCTAACCTGGGACATCATGCTCATTCAAGCAGATTAGAAACTAGTTTTGTCCATATGTAGCTACTAATCGGAGGTAATAGAAGTAAATCTTTCCTTAAGTAAAAGTAAAAACACACCTTTACTAGCGACTTGGGTAAAGGTAAAAGCGCTCTAAAACTCTACAAACTCTAAACGTCTGAAGCTAATTATGAAGTGTGAAAGTTAAGGAACGCCTCGGATCACACACTGATTCTGGTTACTTGACGGTAAATTGGACCCATTTCCAATGAACCAAAGGATTAAACCTAATTAATGGCAAAAATAAAGAATGTTTATTTGATAAATATAAAGGAGGTAGCAGTTAATAGGGAGCTGTCCTGCCACAAATTGGCTAAAGATGCAGAAAATAAATAAACAGAAAAAAGTCAAATGTGTTTTGTGATGTATTGACAGCGTTGGCATATATGTATTTATATGCATTAATTCTTCTAGAATCTATGATTAGATTTTAGTGTTAAGGCCTTAATCTTTTATGTGGATGGTCAAAAATCGGTGTGTTTTGTTTCTTCATTGTTCTACATGTTAATGTTTTTGGTCATGTAAAATCAAGTGTTTCTAGTTTTATACTGGACCCATGTCTCTTGCCGTCGTTGGTGAAATAAACCTGTGTGACCTAGGGCTAGTTTGTGCTCTATCAAATATTTCCCCGGGTGGAATTCCCAGGGTGGTGTACTCAATTATTCCCTGAAATTTTAAAATCAGTATTAATATAGTATCATCCTCCCGGGTCTCACCACACCAGCTTTAGGTCTGTTACCGTAGCATAATTAAATTGGTTATCCATATTAGATACAGTTGCTGTGTGAAATAGTAAAAAGTTTGCGCTCCCTCAATTGAAATGCATGTGTAATCCCGTTGATTATGATACCGTACCAGAGTCATCGTCTCATTCCACGTTTTAGTGAAGACGTCCTTTGAACCGTAGTCTTCCTTGATCTTCTTGGCAAATTCTTCACTAATTTTTTCCAGCGTTTCCTTCACCTGAGGAAAAAGTTAATGATGTTTCCGGGTTAATTGTTACAACAAATTTCCCATTTACTATATATATATATATATATATATATATATATATATATATATATATATGTAGCTGACCTGGTGTACTCTTTTTGAGCATTTTTGTCAGTTATGCTTGTCACTGTATGTGGCAATTAACTGCTCATATTAAAAAAAAAAGTTCACTTCCGCCTGTCTTTACTAAGAGGCTCTTTCAAGTTTCGTAACTGTCCATGGTCTAACACTAACCACAGAGTAAAAAAAGCATTAAATGTAACTCTGAGGTCAGCACTTTGCCTAGAAATGTGAAATTAGCACTATTAACCTGAATTGATAATAAATTAAGGAAGTAGACATCATGGAAAATTGCCCAGTCTGGACACCTAGGGGAATTTTAAGCATGTAAGTGTTTTTTTTTTTTTGTTTTTTTTTTTTGTAAATATAGCTTTATAGTAACTGATACTTAGATAGTGGAAATTTCTTGAAATATCATGAATCTATTCATAAAAATGAACCTGCTATAACAGTGTTATTCTGTTGCATAATCGCAGCTAATGTTCATGCATTTGTACAAAAAAAGGACCCAAATTATAAGTTAATTATGACATTTATTAAAAAGACAAACTATATGGAACAGCATAAGGTCTAGAGTACAGGTGTCTAGAGTAGATCCCCAGAGATCTCCCGGGATCCCGATGGACCCAATATAAAAGATGCGAGCGCAGGTGGTCAGATATGAAGCTCACTGGATAAAGAAAGGCCACCTGGGAAATATTGTAGACATGTGCAGTTAAGAATAATAACCTGGAATTAGTCCGAATTCTTTCGTCAACAGGTGAGACTGGGATTCAAATCTGTCCAGCACACCTCTGGGGACTGATACTGGGGACCCGTGACCTAGATACAGTTTTCAACTGGCCAGTTGGACATATCATACTGTATGCTTATGTGTACACAATAATTTGCTATATATTCAGGATCATTGTTCTTACCTTAGACTGGTAAAGCAGAATGTATATAGCTGAAACCACCTCCACGACAAACAAAATGAGGATGATGATGAAAAACTGTAAGGACATGTCACATTAGACATAAACATCAAAATAGATCCAGTGAAGCATATGTGTTCTTAAAGGAATGCCTTCGTGAACAAAAAAAAAACAATCGTTCCATACTCCAAATGTAATCGACAGGCCAAGAGGTTGTATGTTTAGTGTCACACAAAAACAAAATGTAATGTATAGAAATAAACAAAGCTTTTCTATGTAGCTGAACACTGGGATATTATCAGGGCAGCCATCTTGGACAACTGGTTCTACGTCCTACCGTAGTGCAGTTTGAGCTTTGAGCTACGAATTGTTCGTTTAAAATTTCAATTGCATAACACAATGATGTCATTTGAAGTAAAAAAAACAAAACAAAAAAAAAAAACAGTGAAGTAAAAAAAATTGGCTTTGTATGTATTGAAGAGATTGTGGCTGAGATAGACCTGTTAGCTTCATTAGCGTCATCACTCCACTGCCAAACAGCAGATAAGAAACATGTCTCGACTGGCTGATTACATTTGGGGTAAGAAGCAGATTTTTCACGGAAAAGAGTGACTAAAACCAAAGGTCAGACGTCACTCACAGTCATGAGCATGCACTTATTGTCGCAGCAGGCTCCGCAGCAGCCCAGGAAGCCCATGAAAGTGAGTACGGCCCCAACAGCGATCAGCAGGTAGCCAGCATTAGACAGATGTGCTATCTCGGGGGAAACGTTCTTAATGTGTCCCAGCACTTGAAGTATATGATTTCTTTTCATTTCGACCAAAACTCCGATGACCACAGTTGTAAGTCCTGCTAACTGGAGACCATATGAGGAGAAATACAGAGAAAACAGAAGTGAAAGAGAGGAGATGTGTAGGAAGCTATCATTCTAGCTGGGGACTTTGTGGAGTTACAGGAAGCAGTGAGGGAGTAAAACCCAGAAAAAGCACCAAGTAAATGCAAACAAAAGTAAGCTACAGTTACTTACTTTAATGTGTATATATATATATATATATATATATATATATATATATATATATATATATATATATATATATATATATATGTTTCTCATGATCTTAAAAATCTTTTGATCTGAAGGTGTATGATTAAATGTGTGAAATCGGTGTTGTAAACAAAAATATAATTGTGCCAACGTATTCATTTCTTTCATTAGAAAACTAACATTTTATTTACAAGAAAATATATTTTTAAATGGACGACTTGGAGCAAAATATTCTGAAAAGCAGCGAATAAGTGTCCAGGGTAGGTGGGAACTCCTTTAATACTGTTTAAAAAACATCTCAGGGGGATTCCTTAAGAAATCGGGCGAGAAAATGCCAAGAATACATTTCTAGGCAAAAGGGCTTCTACTTTGAACATGCTAAAATATCAAATTATTTTGATTTATTTTGGATTTTTTATCACACCACAATTCCCACAGACACATTTGTGTTACTCCTGAGTGTTGATGACTTTATTATTATTATTATTATTATTATTATTATTATTATTATAAAATGCGGAAAAGATAAAAATAAAAATAAAGAACGAGTGTGTCTAAACTTTTGACTGGTAGTGTATATATTTCACAGAAAGCACCATCCCCAGTGCGAAGCATGGTGGCGGTATCATGTTCTGTTGATGCTTTTTTTTTTAACAGCAAGTATTGGGGAACTGGCAACCCTAAAAAAAAAACATGTTCCACTGGGCGAGAGACTTCCAAAAGGACAAAAACCCTAAGCAGTTACATTTTTTGGCATACACACTTATCCAGACTGACTTACATTCATACATCTGACTAGTTGAAGGGTCAGGGACTTGCTCAAGGGCCCAGCAATAACAGCTTGGCAGTGCTGGGGTTTCAACTCACAGCCTTCTGATCAGCAATCCAACGTCTTAACCACTGAGCTACTGTAACCCTCAGCGAGCTACTTTTGCGCTAAGCTACACTACAGTAGTTTCAAACCAAGAACCAGCTAAAACCCAGGCCTCAGTATGATTGAGAATCTATGGCAAGACTTGCTGTTCACCAGTGGTCTTTATCTAATACAACCAGCGTCAACAATTTGACCAAGAAAAATGGACAAAAATGTTAGGATCCAAGGACGTGTAAAGCAGATCGACTTATACCAGAGGACTTCTACAGGATTTTTCACAAAAAAATAGCACATAGCATCTTCAAATTTTAGACATATTGTTCTGTTCAACGAAATAAAATTAACGGAATTAAATAATTCAGGCAGAAAATCCTAAAGGAGAATGTCCGGTCTTCAGTCCGTAAGTTGAGACTCAAGCGCGACTGGATTACGCAGCAAGACAATATGATATAATCAGTGAAAGACTGATCTCAAGTTAATGGAAGTGTTTGGTTGCAGTTATTGCTGCAGATTTTAAGTGTAATGAGGCAATTCGTTTCTCACATTGTTGATAGGTGTTGGATAACTTTTTTTTTGCTTCAATAGAAAAAACCTGTATTGTGTGTTTACTCAGGATGTATTTAGTTTGAAGATCTAAAACCTTCGTATGAGATGAATTCAGTAGATGAAATCAATACTTTTTCACAGCACTGAAGCCTTCTTTTATGGTTCTCCATCACAAAATTGGTGACTTTAACGAGGCGGATGGTGTTTGTAGTGGAGCTGGTTACTCAGTGCTGAATAGTCTGTGACAATGGTGAATAGTTTGGGCTCCAGGTAATTCTACCACCTTTCCAGACCCCATACTACTGCAAGGCATTCTTTTTCATTTGCAGAATGATTTGTTTCTGTTTTGTTTAAGGTTCTACTGGCACAGGCGATCACCTCCTCCAGGTCTTTCTGCTGTGTCAATACAACACCCAATCCAGTGTTGCTGGCACCAGTATACACAGTGACTGGAAGTTGGAGTTTGACATGACCGAGAATGAGAAGTGATGTGAGGCACGCTTTCAGCTGTCGAAAGAAGACTTTTTACCACTGTGATGATGAATGAAATGAATATCCCTTTCTTTTTTCAAAGACTCAGCAATCCTGGAGAAGTTTGGTACAAACCGGTGGTACCAGCTGACTAATCTGAGGAAACACTGGACCTCTATGATGTGGTGTGCCACAGGATACGGATAGGTGGCTTCGACCTTATTTGGGTGTACAGAACATGACTGAGGAAAGTTATTTCCTGAAGGTAAAACTTACTCTCTATCAGGTTGATGGTCAGGCCAGCTGTTTGCAACTGATGATGAACAGTGGGGAGGGTGAGAAACTGCTCGGCCATGGAGGTTGATTGGATGATTATGTCATCAATATAGACGAAGCATATGCTTCCACGTAACTCTCCAAGGAATATCTCTATCAGTCTTTGGAGTGTCATCTGGGCATTTTTTAATCTAAAGGGCATGACATTCAACTGGTAGAACCCGGACAGAGTGACGAAGGCAGTCTTTGGCTTACATTCTGGGTCCATAGTCACCTGCCAGTAACCACTGTTAAGGTGGAGAACTGGCTGCCCCAGAGAGGGATTCAAGGAGGTTTGGGATTAGTTCTCTGTATTAGCATTAACCTTTCAGTAATCCACACAGAATCTAAGGTTTCATCTTAATTTTTTTTAGACAGGATACACGACCAATATGGCCTCTGTTTAATGGGCACTGGATGGGTGGTGTAGAGACGGTGTAGCAGAACATCAGTCCAGTGCACACCTCAGGGTTGGACTCCAGGAGTTGACATGATTGATGTGTTCCCTCAGGAGAATACAGTGGGGTCCAAAAGTATGAGAACGCTAAAGAAGATGTTTCTAGTTTGTCTCCCTTTTGCTTTAATGACGGTTTGCACTCTAGCTGGCATGGACGCCACAAATTTGTGTAAAACCTGATGATTAATGATCAATCAAAACGAGTGGAAGTGGAAGCGATCAATCTCAAGAAATAGCTACGCTTTCGTACAAAGGACTCACAAGTGTCACAAGTTTGCTTAAATTTAAACAGTGACCAACAAATCACGCAGAATCTTGAATATTGAATTGAACATTTGCTTTTCTTTCCTTTAATTTTTTTTTTTTTTTTAAATCTCTGTTTTAATGTTGTTCTTTTGCTGTTTATTTCCAGTTATAAATAAAATAATTGGAATGTGTTGTCAGAGTTTTCGGTCTCCACTGTAAGAAACGTATGGTATATTTAATACGGCTAATGTAACTAGCATGTAGTTGTCTGTTTGTGCAATTGATTACATAGATGAAGATAAAATTTGAAATCTTTCTTATCACCACACCATAAAAACAGCTGTTTACATGTTTCTGTAGCTTTTATTAAAAATAAAAAATAAAAATAAAAACCCAAACAAACCAAGGTTTCCCCTGCTTATGACTGAAAATAAATGTTGGTTTATCTGTTTAATATTTGACAAAAACAATCTTGATCTGTTTTGGATAAATTGTGACCTAACCTCTTATTTTTCAGTTTCACTGTTAGTGCACTCTCTGCGGTTGACCTTGGGCAGTATATTCGTTCAACAGACAGTCTCAGTTCGTAATGTATAGTAATTATAAACAAACTAAAACTATTTGTATTAATGATCACCATTAAAAAAAACAAACAAACATATTTTATATATTGCATTCAAGAAAATGTGACTTACAAAGATTGCACTGTTGAAGACGATCATAAGTACCTTCAGGATCCATTTGCAAGCCATCTTACCAGTGTTTTTTTTTTTTTTCCTTCTTTCTTCAATTTTCTTACATGTAAATTGGAAAAATGTCTGTTGTTTAAAACACAGCAAGATCGACTATGAAAGGAAGTGAGCTACTGCAGTACTTTGTAAAAATGCGTGCGGTTTCATCTCACGACCAAGAAGCTCAGACGTGTGGTGTGCAATACTTCCCCCGACCTCACTGCTTCCTGTTTGAGAAAAGTCAAGATGACAACATGGAAAACGATCCAGTACAAACAGTACTCAGATGTTATATCAGATAAAGCATTTTTTTTAAAAAAACAAAACAAAACCGTGCTTATATATTAATAAATATAGATTTGGAAAACAGCAACAAAAAGTATGTAATGCAGGAGAATTTAAAATCGGTCGTTTGATTTTATAAACAATGATGGTTTATTTGAAACAGTACAGGTTTTAACATGTAGGGTGCTTATATTTTTACAAAAAGGCTATAATATCAAAATAATCACCGGTCATTTTATCTTCAATCATCGATACAACGAATGCAAATGTGGTGTGTTGAGGCTTTACATCCATTCTGACATCTGACAGATCCACTGTACATAATATTTGCTGTGTTGAGGAGTTAGAGCGGTTAAATGATGCGTTCGATGGAGCTGTTTATTCTCTGCTGGACACTCAACAGCTCAAACTAAAGTCTGCAGACAGACGTTTCAGCCTGGATAAACACGTATACAAAAGAAAAACTATTCCATTAGGACTGATAACTTTCACGCAGTTATTTAGTAATACCTTTCTTTCAGGATTTTATTTATTTATTTATTTATTGTGCCCAAAATTTATCTGACAGTTTATTGCACTGCCTTCTGTAGCTGTCATTGGTGCTAGGCTGGTCATTTCCTTAAAACAAGGGTGTTAAGCAATGAACAGCTTCGACTCGTGTGGGACAGTCTCATAAACAGAGCTGCGGTGTTCTTTTGTGGTGAAAGTGTCTACAGCTCATTCGTCATTTACTGCTGCTTTCAAAAATGTCTTGCCCTCATAAAAATTTAAAATAAAAAACCCTGGAATGATCTGCATGCACACTATTCTTAATAAGTACCCCCTAAAAAATTAAGACTAAGACCCTTCCCATTATACATTGACCCTAAATGTGGAACTGTGAGCAATCTTGAGCGTTACATTAGGACAAGAAGGAACAAGAATGTACAAAATGTTTATTGGTTAATCACTCAAAGAAATCTGAAAAATTAAAAATGCTCAAGCAACCAACTTTACAATTATTTGAGTACTTGAGATGGACTGAACCGTAGGTAGGTGGTACGTGTTGAAATAAAACCCACATGAATGCCAGGAACCAAGGTTTAAGAGCAGGACGTTGCCCATAGCATCGTGTCCTCACCAAACCAATGTTGTGTGAATCTGCCACATGGAAACAACATCTCCTTTCCTTGGTAAACCGGTACTGCATCATAACCCGCATTTGCATACTGAAACATGATTGGCTGTTACATTTTATTATAGCTTATATCTTCCAATAAGGTTTTCAACTGTTTCTTAAAAGAGCGAGGCGAAGCCTCTACAATGTCAGGGATTTAAGAACATGTTAAAGTTTAGGGTGTCTCATGAAACCAAAAATATTTTAATTGATGGAACAGGGCACGACCAATCAGACAATTAACTGATTTCCTATTAAGACTCTGTGCTACAAACTGTTTTATCAACATCTTTTATTAACATAATGCTTACTTATCACTACTTAGCTTGAATCATTTTCAGGCAAAAGTACAGTAGAGTACTTTAAAGTAACACACAGGTAAAAAGGTGAGTATTAACTTTACACCTCATACTGATACAAACTAGCTGCAATCAGCAATTAATGGGGTCCAAGCATTCTTTGAAATAACTAGATGTCCACTACGCACTAATCGTCATCTCTGTATTTATAGGTGAGTACTGTTTTTTAATGGCAGAATGCATTTTTAAAAAAACAAGGTTTTTTTCAGGTTTGTGAGAGTAGACGACTTCAATAAGAACGTAAGTTAATTGAAATCCACAATTTCATGATAGTCAGGTTTATTCACATCCGGCATGTTAGACAGACATCCTTCATCTTCTACAGCAGGTGGCGCACACACACACACACACACACACACACACACCCCAGTGTATTGTGCATTACCGCTATCTAGTGGTTTTCAATAGTGATTCATGTAATGTGTCTAAAATTGCTCCACTTCGCTTCCTTGAAAACTTACATTTAAAATTCATCAATTAAAAGAATTTTGTCCAGCCCGTACATAATATGGAATATTTATTTCCAATTCTGTATTCTCTAAATTATGTGGTCTTCACTGGTTTTTGTTTTGTAATTACAGCTGTAACAATCGGCTCTTGAGGCGTCACGTTCATCCATATGCAGAAGTTTCTTGGCAAACAAGATACACTCGAACAAACATAAAACTATATGTATCTATAATATAAAACCTTTATTGACTGGCCTATAGAAGTGTACAAAGTTATTAAAGAAACATACAGGATTACAAATGCACTAAAAAAAGACTCTTTTCTGTACTCATTGGAGGTTATAACATGTGGGACAGAATATGTATAATTTTGTACCAAGGTAATTTCAGACTTTATTATTGTATCCTGTTCGATGTGAGAGGTCACAGTGTACAGTGCAGGTTTCCAGGTTTACTTCTTGTACAGTATCATGGACACGACCATCGCAGCAATCTATAAAAAGAGACACAAAACACAATATACTGTAAGCATTACGCGTAATATGTAGACAAATATCTATGTAAGACCCGTGACAGTTGACATGTTTGGGTCAGATGACGATGAGAAATAACCCTGGCAGACGCATCATTATGTGGCTTTGCACCATATTTGGTGGGGGGTGGGGCAATCCTACATTTGTCTCTAATTCAGCACTATGTGTATAGTTTTCTATGAGTATGGGGTGTTATGGTTTCAGTACCTCTATAACAATGACACAAATAGCCACGCCCACTACCGAAGCCATGTTATCTTTCAGCAAATTCACCACAGCATCCAGACAGCCGTGCACATTCTGCAAAGGAAATGACATGACGATATCAAAAGGACAAAGATGGATAGGTTTTGCCACCGTAAATGATATCTCCCTCATTAAGAGGTCTAACCCTGAACCAGATCAGCAGATTCAGGAGAAGGAAAAGCCTTGAAATTGTTTGTGGTGAATATAAAGGTTATAGAGTATGAATAGGTTTGTGATCAGACTCCAGGAGTGGACTCAGGAAGTGTACCTGTGAAGCTGCAGTTCCTTCAGCACACTGTACAGATGCTGGCGAGCAGCAGAACTGGGGGTACCATGATTTTTTTTTTAAATACTGGGAGCCAGTGAAGTCGTTGTAGCTGTTGTATCCACAGCATTTAATCTACAAGAGCATACACACACACACACACACACACACACACACACACACACACACACACACACACACACACACACACACACACACCTCATCATTCTGGCACTTTAGTTTGAGAATCAACAATAATACAAAGTTATATAATACAATAGTACTATCTCAGGTGTTATATTGTTTGTTAAATTAAGAGAAGCACTCTAACCTGCTCATTCAAGCAGATTAGAAACTCGTTTTGTCCATATGTAGCTACTAATCAGTGGTAGTAGAAGTAACACTTTCCTCAAGTAAAAGTAAAAACACTCCTTTAATAAATACTTGGGTAAAAGTGAACGCACCGCTTTTTTTTCTAACATTTTTCTAGAATTAACACACAAATACAAACTCTAAAAGTCTAAAGCTAATTATGAAGTAGGAAAATGAAGAAACGCCTCAGATCACACACTGATTTTGGTTACTTGACGGTAAATTAGTCCCACTTCTGCAAGGAATGAACGAATTAGACCAGGGGTCGGGAACCTTTTTTCACCCCCCCCCCCCCCCCCCCCCCCCCCGCACAAACACGGTTTTATCAATAACATTTCAATAACAGTAACTTTATTTAGGTCCATAGACAACTCAAAGATAAAGAGGACGGGCCAGAACAAATTAGGGCGAGGAAAAACCTGAAAAATGAGTGGATCTGAAAACCAGTGTTGAACACTGTCCACATTTTACACACGCATGATATTTTAGTCCTAAATGAACTCTTGAATGGCTTAGACTGAGGATCTAGTTTTGTATTTTGGTCAAATGTGTTACTTCAGAGCTAAACTCATCTCAGCCACAGACACTAGGTGCTAAGCTAGTTATTTAAGTAATGAAAATGATTTC
Source organism: Ictalurus punctatus (assembly GCF_001660625.3). Classification (NCBI taxonomy): domain Eukaryota; kingdom Metazoa; phylum Chordata; class Actinopteri; order Siluriformes; family Ictaluridae; genus Ictalurus; species Ictalurus punctatus. The sequence goes on along the minus strand of NC_030441.2, from coordinate 16,672,522 downwards.
AATAGTTGATACTTTTTTTCCTTTTCTTTTTTCCCCCTGCTAAATACATTACTGAGTACAATGAAGCAAATCTAGACTCAGATGCAGAAATCAGACACCGCTCGCGTCTGTTTGTGACTGTCACTTTCCGGAACGTAAGGGAGGATAGGGTGGATGCAAGTGCAGTAAAAGACGTTTAATAGAGAGAGACAGGCAGACAAATCCAAATCATGATACAAGAGCGTGGTCAAAACAGGCAATGGGTCAAGCGATCTACAAACAGGCATAAACGGGGAAAGGCTAGAATCCAAATTGAAAAACGAGAAATAAAGTCAATAAACATGACTCAAACTGAGAAACAAGTAACAACCACTTGGTAACGAGAATACACTCAATACTAGGCAAAGTCATGGTGTTCAAAAAGTCTCTTATATGGTGTGGTGTGAGTGAGTGTGAGACTGGCAACAGGTGTGTGTTATTAGAATTCCGGTGAAGGTGAACGCGTGTGTGTGGGAAGTGTAGTCCATGTTTGGAGGCCGCAGTGCAGGATGGGAAATGTAGTCACTGGTTTGCTGTGACAGAACCCCGGTCGTGACGTCTGCTTCAGGCGTGAGCAGGACTTGGCTGGCCGGGCGTGAGCGGCATGTCGGTCGGCCGTGTCAGCAGACTCGGGCGTGAGTGGCACGTGGTTAGCCGTGTCAGCAAACTCGGGCGTGGGCCGGAACTCGGTTGGCCGTGTCAGCAAACTCGGGCGTGGGCCGGAACTCGGTTGGCCGTGTCAGCAAACTCGGGCGTGAGCAGAACTTGGTTGGTCGTGTCAGCAGACTCTGGCGTGAGCATAATTTGGTTGGTCGTGGAGTTGGTTTCAGGCATAAGGAGAACTTGGCTGGTCGTGACATCAGTTTCAAACTGGAACGTGGCGTGGAAGGTCACATCGTCGATCTCGGACTGGAAAGTGGTGTGGAAGGTCACATCGTCGATCCCGGACTGGAAAGTGTCATGAGAGGCCATCTCTTAGACCTCGGACAGGAACTTGGCCTGAGAGGCAGTCTCTTCGACCTCGGACAGGAACTTGGCGTGAGAGGCCGTCTCTTCGACCTCGGACAGGAACTTGGCGTGAGAGGCCGTCTATTCGACCTCGGACAGGAACTTGGTCTGAGAGGCCCTCTCTTCGACCTCGGACAGGAGCTTGGTGTGAGAGGCCCTCTCTTCGACCTCGGACAGAAACTTGGTGTGAGAGGCCGTCTCTTCGACCTCGGACAGGAACTTGGCGTGAGAGGCCAGCTATTCGACCTCGGACAGGAACTTGGTCTGAGAGGCCCTCTCTTCGACCTCAGACAGGAGCTTGGTGTGAGAGGCCCTCTCTTCGACCTCGGACAGAAACTTGGCGTGAGAGGCCCTCTCTTCGACCTCGGACAGAAACTTGGCGTGAGAGGCCGTCTATTCGACCTCGGACAGGAACTTGGTCTGAGAGGCCGTCTATTCGACCTTGGACAGGAGCTTGGTGTGAGAGGCCCTCTCTTCGACCTCGGACAGGAACTTGGCGTGAGAGGCCGTCTCTCCGACCTCGGACAGAAACTTGGCGTGAGAGGCCGTCTCTCCGACCTCGGACAGGAACTTGGCGTGAGAGGCCGTCTCTCCGACCTCGGACAGGAACTTGGCGTGACAGGACGTCTCTCCGACCTCGGACAGGAACTTGGCGTGAGAGGCCGTCTCTCCGACCTGGGACAGGAACTTGGCGTGAGAGGCCGTCTCTCCGACCTCGGAGAGGAACTTGGCGTGACAGGACGTCTCTCCGACCTCGGACAGGAACTTGGCGTGACAGGACGTCTCTCCGACCTCGGACAGGAACTTGGCGTGACAGGATGTCTCTCCGACCTCGGACAGGAACTTGGCGTGAGAGGCCGTCTCTCCGACCTCGGACAGGAACTTGGCGTGAGAGGCCGTCTCTCCGACCTCGGAGAGGAACTTGGCGTGACAGGACGTCTCTCCGACCTCGGACAGGAACTTGGCGTGAGAGGCCGTCACTCCGAGCTCGGACAGGAACTTGGCGTGAGAGGCCGTCTCTCCGACCTCGGACAGGAACTTGGCGTGAGAGGCCGTCTCTACGACCTCGGACAGGAACTTGGCGTGAGAGGCCGTCTCTCCGACCTCGGACAGGAACTTGGCGTGAGAGGCCGTCTCTCCAACCTCGGACAGGAACTTGGCGTGAGAGGCCGTCTCTCCAACCTCGGACAGGAACTTGGCGTGAGAGGCCGTCTCTCCGACCTCGGAGAGGAACTTGGCGTGACAGGACGTCTCTCCGACCTCGGACAGGAACTTGGCGTGAGAGGCCGTCTCTCCGACCTCGGACAGGAACTTGGCGTGAGAGGCCGTCTCTCCGACCTCGGACAGGAACTTGGCGTGAGAGGCCGTCACTCCGAGCTCGGACAGGAACTTGGCGTGAGAGGCAGTCTTTGCGACCTCGGACAGGAACTTGGCGTGAGAGGCCGTCTCTGCGACCTCGGACAGGAACTTGGCGTGAGAGGCCGTCTCTCCGAGCTCGGAGCTGAGGCCGCATCTTCGACCTCAGATAGGAACTTAGCTTGAAAGGTTGCCTCTTCAACCTCGGACGTGAACGTGGCTTGGGAGGTCACCTCGTTGACCTCTAGCAGGAACTCGACTTTATGCTGGAGCTCTGGAGATGAGACAACCTCGTGAGTCTCATGCTGGAGCTCTGGGGATGAGATTGCCTTGTGCATCTCATGCTGGAGCTCGGGAGCAGAGGTCACCACATTGACCTCTGGCTGGAGCTCTGCAGGTGAGACCCCCTCATGGATCTCATGCTGGAGCTCTGGATCAGAGGTCACCACGTTGACCTCCAACTTGAGCTTGGCAGGTGAGACCACTTTGTTGGTCTCAGGTTGGTGCTCTAGAGCTGAAGTCACCACGTTGACCTCTAGCTGAAGCTCAGCAAGTGAGACCACCTCGTGGGTCTTGAGCTGGAGCTCTGGAACCGAGGTTGCCACATTGACCTCCGGCTGGAGCTCGGCAGGTGAGGCCATCTCATGGGTCGCAGGTTCGAGCTCTGGAGATGAGGTCGCCATGTTGACCTCTGGCTGGAGCTCTGCAGGTGAGACCACTTTGTGAGTCTCAGGTTGGAGCTCTGAGAAGGAGGTCACCCAGTTTGCCTGCTCATAATGGGTAGTGAATGGCATGTCAGGTTCATCTCTGAGGCAGGGCTCCCCCAAAAGATCCTCCAGGATGGCCCTGGATTCTGGACTGCTGAACATCATCACGAATAGTCCCACACACTGAGTGACATTCTCCAGTCCCCTGGATCCCATGGTTGCTAGACGCTGCACCCACTGGCATGCTGGGCCACAAAACTGGTACAACAGGAACCCTAGCCATTGCTTCTCGCCGGGCTTGGGGTCCACAAGGCTAGAAAAATAGATCTGGCAGTCCACAAGAAAATATTCAGGCTCGCCTGACAACCCATCATACTGCTCTGGGAGATCTACTACAGTCCACTGAGGAAACTGGATTGAATCTACAGCTGGGATGTTTGCTTGGTTTTCCTAGCGTGACGTCTCCTCCGTCTTCCTGCTGCATCCATGCTGAGGCCTAGTATTCTGTCACATTCCGGAACGTAAGGGGGGATAGGACGGATTCAAGTGCAGTAAAAGACGTTTAATAGAGAGAGACAGGCAGACAAATAAAATCATGATACAAGAGTGTGGTCAAAACAGGCGATCTACAAACAGGCAGAAACTGGGCAAGGCTAGAATCCGAAACAAGTAATAAAGTCAATAAACATGACTCGAAATGAGCAATAACCGCTTGGTAACGAGAATACACTCAATACTAGGCAAAGTCATGGTGTTCAAAAAGTCTCTTATATGGTGTGGAGTGAGTGAGTGTGAGATTGGCAACAGGTGTGTGTGATTAGAATTCCAGTGAAGGTGAACATGTGTGTGAAGTGTAGTCCATGGCGGCCATGTTTGTAGGCCACAGTGCAGGATGGGAAATGTAATCACTTTGCTGTGATATGACAGTGACAACTACTTTGCTAGCATTTAGCTAGTTGAGTCGCTAGTGATAGCAGGCGGAGAGGTTTTTTTATTATTATTTATTTATTTATTTATTTATTTATTTATTTATTTTAAAGCTTTAAGGATTTACTGTGTGTGAATAGAATTACAGGTCTCACTTGTAATTCTGACTTATGAACCTTTAAGTGCAAGCTTTAGGTCTGTAACTGTAGCATAGTTAAAAGAGTTAGCCTAGACCAGAGTTAGCCATATTAGTTACATATCTTACTTAGAGTTGCTGTGAGAAATAGTCAAACGTTCGTGCTCCCTCAAATGAAATAAATGCATATGTTGATTATAATAATGTAAACTAGTCTAATTCATCCATACAGCTCAATGCTCCAGCCTGAAATAAAACAGTGAAATGTGATGTACCAAAGCCATCATCTGATTCCACGCAGTGGTGAACATGTCGTTTTCACCGTAGTTCACCTTGATGAGATTACCAACATTTACACGAATATTCTTCAACAGATTCTCCACCTGAGGAAACAAATTAAACAATCTTTTTGTGTTAACCGCTACAACAAACACATCCTCTTTTTAAATCTGTAGTCTTTCAGAATGTTTTTTGTCTGTATTCTGGCATTTGTATTTGTCTGTATTTTGTCTGTATGTGGCAATTAATGAGAATGAATCTTCATCACAGTGAAATTATTTTCTTCACATACCCCAGCATGTCAGGAAGTTGGGGTCAGAGCACAGGGTCAGCCATGATACAGCGCCCCCTGGAGTAGAGAGGGTTAAGGGCCTTGCTCAAGGGCCCAACAGTGGCAGCTTGGCAGTGCTGGGGCTTGAACCCCCGACCTTCCGATCAGTAACCCAGAGCCTTAACTACCAAGCCACCACTGTCCACGTTAACTGCTCATATTCGTTTAAAAAATGGAAGTCCTTCACCACAAGGAGTTTCTTGTTGTTGCTTAACTGTCCAAGGTCTACCATTAACCACAGAGGGAGGAAAAAAAAGTCAGCAGTAATGACAACCTTTCCTAGAAAAGTCAAATCGAATCTGTTTAATAGTGTTGACTGTGAATAAAGAAGGATGTATGGCAAATTGCGCAGTCCTTTGACCAAAAAGGGGAATTTATAACTTTATAGAAACTGATACTTTGTGGAACTTTCTTAAAATACAATGAGAATATATTTCCAAAAATGAACCTGCTATAAAATTGTTATTCTGTTTCATATTCCAGCTCATGTTCTGTTTCAAAGGGAAAAAAATGCTAATGTTAATTATTTAATTTTTAAAAGACAGAGTATATGGTACAGCATGGGGCCTACAGTAGAGGTGTACATCTTCTGAGATCCTGATGGACCCAATATGCGAGAGCAGACGGTCAGATATGAAGCTCACGGGACAAAGGAAGGCCACCTGGGAACACCGGTTATTTTGGGAAATATCGTAGCAAAAATATGTGCAGCAAAAACGATAACCTGGAATTGGTCGGAATTCTTTCGTACGTAGTTGAGACTGGGATTAAAATCTGTCCAGCACACCTTTTGGTATAGATACTGGAGATCCTTGATCTAGATACAGTTATGCTTGTGTGTACACAATAATCTACTATATATTCAGGATCATTGCTCTTACCTTAGATTTTTGAAACAGAATGTACCCTGCTGCAACCACCTCCATGATCAACACAATGAGCATGATGATGAAAAACTGTAAGGACATGTCACATTGAATATGAGATAAATACATAATAAATAAATAAATGCTTACACACCCCAAATGTAGCCATCAGCCAAGATGCTGTATGTTTATTGTCATACAAAAACGAAATGTTGTTGTTGCTTTTGTTCTTTCGGCTGCTGTATAGGAATGATCAGAACGTTTCTATGTAGTTGAATACTGGAATATTATCAGGGCAGCCATCTTGGACAACTAGTTCTACGTACTACCTTAGTGAAGTTTGAGTTTTGAGCTACAAATTGTAGTTTTAAAATTTTAATGACATAACACAATGATATCATTTGAAGTAGAAATAAATGAAGTAAAATTTTGGCTTTGTGTCGCTTGAAGAGATTGTGGCTGAGATAGATTTGTTTGCTTCATTATCTTCTTAGCTCCAGTGTCAAACATCCGACACTAAACATACCCTTGGTGTCTGACTACATTTGGGGTAAGATGCAAATTTTTCACAGAAAAGAGTGATTGAAAAGCAGGGTCAGAGGTCACTCACAATCAGAAGCTTGCGCTTATTCTGGGAGTCGGATTTACAGACGCGCAGGAAGCTCAGGAAGCCCAGGAAGCCCATGAGGGCGAATACGGCCCCAACAGCGATCAGCACGTAGTTAGCATTAGACAGACCTGTTAAATCTGTGGGATTGTCTTTAATGGTCTTCAGCACTTCAAGTACATGCATTTTTGCCAAAATGCCAAAGACCACAGCCGCAGCTCCTGCTAACTAAAGACCAAGTGAGAAAAAACACAGAAGTGAAAGATGGAAGAGCTATAATTGTAATTCTAGCTGGTGAACTGTGGAATACCAAGAAATTGTAAGCAAAGTAAGCTACTGTTTACTCTCTCAACACTGAGATAACAGAAATGAATTTAATTGGGATTATATGTCATGAATCTACACAAAATATAATGATACTGAAATATAATGATACTGCCATCCCAAGTCATATAATTAATTTCATGTATCGCACATATGTGTCCCATGATGTCACATGATCTCAATATAAATACACCTGTTGGTGTATTTATAAGTTGGAGGTTGCGCAAATATGTTGAAAAATATTCTCTAGTCTGATGAAACAATAATGGAACTTGAGTGCTACATTTATCGTAATCCCAGCGCTCCTAATCACGCAGAAAACACCATCCGCACTGCGAAGCATGGTGGTGGTAGCATCATGTTCTGTGGATGCTTCTCATCAGCGAGTATTAGGAAACTGCTCACTAGGGTTGCACAAGTAATGGAATATCGATCGCGATTACAATTTTGACTGCCCACGATTAAATGAACATGATCGACTGCGATATTGGCGTTTAAAGTTCGTCCCGCGCTCAGAGAAAACTCTGCTGTTTTCTCCACTCAAATCAAGCGCTTCCTACACTTACAGCCAAGCACATAGAACGGCACAGCGTTGACGTCATTTTGTAGTGCCAAACCCCAGAAACGGAGTTGCCAGTTTCTCTGTGAGCTCCAGTGCTTGCGCGAGGGGAAATCATGACACTAGCTAGAATGATGCTAAATGGCACTAGGGAGGTTGTTGGGGACATTAAACCTGATCACGCCGAACGGGAAAAAACTTTGCAGATAAACTCAGGGCTCTACAGTGCGACCATTTCACTCGCATTTGCGACTGAAGTACTTTGTGCGACTGTGAATAAATATTTATTCGCACCGGTGCGAGTGACCTGATCGGAGTTGTATAATACAATCGGAATAAAAACTACAGGGAGTCAAAAATGCATCTATTAATATAGATTTAAAAAAATAGATATTATAATAACTTCATAATATATAAATAAAATGAAATAATGTTTAATTACTATGGGTTGCATTTAATATCAATTTGACATTAAGCTTAGTTCACTATTTCCTTAGAAGTCTATTAGCCTTTTTCCTAATATGGTTCATGCATGTGTTAGTCTACTTTTAATTAGGACTCTCTATTGTTTAAGCTTGTTTATTTATCAATTAACCAACAGTATTTCTCATTGATATTATTTTAATTCAATTAACAGTGACCATGAGCAGAAAGCTTACATTTAACTGTTTATGATAGACTTCCTGATTAAAGTTTAAACAAAAAGATTGGTATCTGGATCGGTTTCAGTCGTAAAAATCCTGATAGGTGCATCGGTTCTGTAAAATTAACTGAAAATATTCAATTTAGTTTATCAGAAGGTAAATTAATTTGCCATGGCTCACACTATATTCCTAAATTCTGTCATAATTGACCAGCTCAAGTTTTCTCATGGATATTATATTGAGGCACATTAATGTCACCATCAGAAAAACTTCAACTATGCTCCTAAAATTTGGTCATTAGGTTCACAAGTGCTCCTAACAGAAACTGTCTTGCGTCTCTCCTCCTGTTATTGCCTTTTCTGCAGACGTCCGAATTGTTTTCATTTAGTTGCATATTTTGATTTGCACCAAAAGGTCGATGGCATTTTTATTTTTACTCATCCTATATTTTGGGTACAATTTTATTTATATTTCGCTTCTACGAGATGATGCACTTTAAAGATCAGTCTAATTTGATGCAAAGATTTGAACATTAGCAGGAATGTAGCACAACATGGAGGGGAAAGCAGCGGTCTGTTTATTTAAATGTGAAAGTGCAGTAAAAATATGTTGTCACTAAAATCAAAGAGATCTCCATATTGATCAAAATAATCGGGATTATCATTTTGGCCATAATCGTGCAGCCCTACTGCTCAGGATTAAGGGCAAGACCTCAGTATGATTGGGAATATGTGGCAAGACTTGAAAATTGCTGTACACCAATGGTCCTTATCTATTATTATGAGCTTCAGCAATTTGACCAAGATGTATGGACAAATATATCAGGAACCAAGGATGTGTAAAGCAGATAGACTTAATGGTAAGAAGCTGTAATTGTAGCCAAGGTTCTACAGGAAGGGACTGTTTAATCTGTTCTTATTCATTTGTTTTACAAACAATACCACCTTCATACTGTGTTGTGCAAATCACACAGTAACAACTCCAATGAAGTCAATTACATTTCCAGGTTGTAACACTAGAAAAGATTCAAGAAGAGTGAATATTGCAGGTCACTGTAGGTCTACTGAAGGACCCAAGACACTCGGTATACAGTGGCGGTCCGAAGGTCTGAGAACACTAGAGAAAATGCAAGCTTTACGAATTTAATACAAAAGATATCATCGGCAATAACTTGAGTGAAAAGCAACATTTTATAGAATATTTGCATGAATTTGAAAGTTTCTTTGCGTTTGGCTTGTCTCCCTTTTGCTCTCATGACAGTTTGCAGTCTAAAAGGCACGGACGCCAGAAATTTGTGTAAAACCTGATGATTAATGTTCGATAAATCTCAATACTGAATATTTAACACTGAATCTGAATGTTCGATTATTCAACAGTCGTCTTTCTTGGTTTTAATGCGTTCCTTTAAAACTTTCTGTTTATTTCCAGATTATAATGAGTGAATGGGAATGTGTGTGATTGATATATATTTGAATATTTGCATGTATTTTTCACAAAGATAAATGAAATCAATTTTATTTAAATAAATAAATAAAATGAAATACAGTTTATTTAACCACACCATAAAAACTGCTGTTTAAAAAAAAAAAAAAAAAAAAAAAAAAAAAAAAAAAAAAAAAAAAGGTTTCAGAAGCTTTGCTCATTCTGACCCCGGGTTATGACTGAAAATAGATGTTAGTTTATCTGTTTTAATATTTGATTAAATCAACTCTTTTCCTGTTTTGGAGTGTAGAAATCAACCTTCTACACATTTGGCCCAACCACCTTTTTTTTTTTTTTTTTTTTTTTTTTTTTCCCCAGTTTTATTGTTAGTGTGCACACTTCGGTTTACGTTGTGCCGTACATCCATCAAACAGACAATCTCACTTTTCAATGTATAGAAACTATAAACACACTTGGGTCTGATCTAATATTAACACACTTTAAATACTAAAACGATGAATGCTATATATGTGTATTAGCAATCATTTAAAAAAAATAACAACAACAAAAAATTTCTGTATTCTATTCAAGAAAATGTGACTTACAAAGATTGCACTGTTGATGATGATCATAAATATCTTCAGGATCCCTTTCAAAGACATCTTACAGGTGTTTTGAGTTCTCCTGTAAATTGGACAAGCTGTCTGATGTTTAGAAACGCACTGCAAATCCAACCGTATGGAGGAAATGAACTGCTGCAGTTTACCCTAAAGTGTTTGCTGTGTCAAAGGTTTTTTTTTCACAACCAAGAAGCTCAGACATGGGAAATGTTCTAGTTCCCCTGAGCTCAATCCTTCCTCTATGAATAAAAGCTTGATATTATAGTCAAGATGACGACATGGAAGACAATGCAGTACAAACAGTACTGATGTTTAATCAAAAATGTATTCATAAAAATAGATTTGGAAAATTTAATTTTGCAGGAGAATTTAAAATCAGTCATTTGATTTCATAAACCGTCTTGGTTTAATTTAAACATTGCTTCGATTTTCACATGTACGCTGGTTATACTTTTACAAATCGGCTATTATTTCCCAAATGAAGGCTATGAACATGCAAGTAATATAAAAATAAGTGTAGTCTAGTCTTTACAGAAGCAATCGAGTCATCACGTATGATTGTATCTGTATCTTTTAACTGTTCGACTGTGTGCGTCATTACCTGTCAATTTATTGCGACGATTTTTGTAGCTTTCATTAGAGCTAGGCTTCGTTACGTCTCCAAAACAAGGCCGTTAAGCCATGAATGGTTTGAACCTAGCTTTGAATGTTTACATCCAGCTACAGCTGATTTGTCGTTTTGATTTGGGTTTCAATATGAGAAGAAAGGTTCGAATTTCACAGCGTTTATTTTCTGGTATTTCATATGTAGATGTGTTAAACGACGTAGAGCATGGCACATTTTGTTTCAGACCACTCACGTGACTGACAGGTGTGTCCTGTTAAATTTATTGTTTAAACAATAAATAGCTCTGAACATCTGGCCACGCACTTTACCCTGGAACACTTGGAGGACCGGGACACTTATGTGTGGATGATGTTTATTGATTATAGCTCCATCATCCTTACCAAACTAATAGTCAAGCTGAAGGATTTGGGACTTAATAGTTACATGTGTAACTGGATCCTGGACTTCGTCATGGGCAGACCCCAGATGGTCAGGCTTGGCAGCCACACATCCTCCACACTCACACTCAACACTGGTGCCTTGTAGGGATGTGTGTTCAGATCCCTCTTGTACTTCCTGTTTACCTATGACTGCTCAACATCATCTACTAATTTGAAGATAGTACAACCATCCTGGGACTCATCACCAGTAGTAACGAGACATTCTACAGAGAAGAAGTCAGAGCACTTTCAACATGGAGATGACAACAATCTCTCTCTCTGAATGTCAGCAAGACCAAAGAGATGATTCCCTTGGAGAGGGCATCATGCTCCCATCTACATCAATGGGGTGAAAGTGGAGAGAGTTGAGAGCTTGGTGTCCACATCTCGGAGGATCTCTCTTGGAGCCTGCACAGTCACTAGGGCGGCTGTGGCTCAGGTGGTAGAGCGGGTGGTCCACTAATCGCAGGGTTGGTGGTTCAATCCCAGGCCCATGTGCCTCCACAGTCCGACGTGTCCTTGGGAAAGACACTGACCCCCAAGTTGCTCCTGATGGTAGGCTAGCAATGGCCAGCTCTGCTTTGTGAGTTGTAAGTGCAGACCATTTACAAGAATGAGAGCTGACATAGTGTCAAACTTTTACTGCCGCACCACAGAGAGCATTCTGTCTGACTGCATCACTGTCTGGCACGGCAGCTGTTCTTCCTCATTCCTCTTCATCACTGGAAACAAATTCCCAGCCTTACAGGACATTTACCAAACATGCTGTTTGAGAAAGGCCCACAATATCATCAAGATCCGCACTCACCCTGCTTTTTTTTTTTTTTACTCACTTCCTGTTCGTGAAACTGCCATCTGGCAGACGTTTCCGTTCACATCCATCACAGACAACCAGCCTGAAGAACAATTTTTATCTCCAAGCCAGTAGTCCTTCAATTAGCACTGCGACGCTTTATTACCGCCATTCCCGGACACTTAGATATTTACTATTCATATTTACCATTGACTCTTTATTGTACTTGTATGTACTGTCCTGCCTTATTTAATAGCACCGTGAATGGTTCGGGCCTAGCTTCAGATATTTACTCCCAGCTACAATTGTTTTGTCTGAGACTGCCTAAGAAAAGCAGAACTTAAACTAGAGAGCTAACTCTTATCAGTGCTACAAAAAGTATTTATCCAACATGTGCTGGAGTTGTTATGAGTGCTGTAGGTTTCCTTTCTTTCTAAAAATGTGAAATAATAAAATACAGCAAGACTTCACATATCCATGACGAACTCCATCATAGTAAAAAGTGTCTCACAGGCCATTTCCTCTGACTTTCCATTCAGTATCTTGACACCAAACTGACGCACGTCCAGATTCAGCTAAATACGTCATACACACGGGTACATGAACAGCTGGGATATCATCAATGTTTTATTTCAGTATATGTATATATGTATATGTGTATATATATATATATATATATATATATATATATATATATATATGGCTGAATGATGAATGGTGAGTCCTGATATTTGTTGTAGATGTGAAGCTACACTCACCAGCCACCTTTACATTCATACAATTATCCAATCTGCCAATCATGTAGCAGTACAGTGGGCATATCTTCCGCTGTCTAGTTTGGGGGATCCTGTGCCCACTGTAACCTCAGAGTTCTTGGTTTCGGCTGACAGGTGTGAAACCCGATGCGATCTTCTACAGTCGTAGCTCATTGTGAGATGCTTTTCTGCGCACCGTGATCGTAACGAGTGGTCCCCGTTGACTTCCCGTAGCCATTCTGTCAGCTCAAAACTAGCCTCTCTCCTTCACATTTTATTTATTGATCTTGTTTTCTTCACACCATTCGCACCGAACTCGTGCTTTGTTTTTGAGATTGCCGTGTGTGAAACTCTCCGGAGATTTCAGCCCTTTCTGAAATACTCGATATCACTGAGATCACATTTTCCCCTATTCTGTTGAACATTAACTGAAGCTCTTGACCTGTATCTGTATGATTATATGAATTGTTCTGCCACACGATTGGCTGATTGGATAATTGTATGAAGGGACAGCTGTTGAGGTGTTCCTAATAAAGCGGTTAGGGGTCGATGAGTGTATTTCTCTGCACTAATGTGGAATTATTTCAGCATTGGTAATCAAAGTACAAAAGTTAATATAGTTCATTAGGTTGCATATTAAATTATGTGACACTGATACTAACAAGTCTGTGTAGGTTTCCGCCCACCTCCAACAACATGCAAGTAGGTGTCCCATCCCAGGTGTATTACTTATTACACGCTCAGTGTTCCCAGGATAGGCTCTGGATACCTTGACCAGGATGAACAGACTCTATGGTGTGTTCCTCCAGTTGTGCTCCACAGGATGGTGCTGTTGAGTTGAGACTAAATTCATGTTGAAGTCATGTCAAAAAACCCACAACACACAGGACATGAGGTGGCAAACGTACAGGGTGGGAGAAGTAGAAAAGGGGGAAGTGAGGTAACGAAACAGCGATGCAAACGGATGAGACAAGAGCAAGTATTGTGCAGGTAACATTTGCACTTTCACCCTTTCGGTCTAAAACACTCCTCTGTGTGTTGATGTGAGTTAATGCTGTGTAGGTCAGCACCACCAGGCACCGGTTCTTCATGGCGCGCTGCGTCTCCCAGATCTTCTGTATTCTTATCATCCACCTGTGGCTCTCACCCCTAATCACCAGTAATACAACCGGTAAGTCAGCATCCTAGCATTTCATCATCTTATCATTTACTCTTTATTTACATCATACTGAATATCAGTGTCATCGCTCACTTGGCGAATTACCTTACCAAGCTTTCACTGGATTAGAAGCACAGTAATTAACGAAGTATGAAAATCCACAGCTTTAATTGTGGACACAAAATGAGACTCTGGACTAAAATGGATTGCCTTCATCTGTGAATAATTATACGCTCACCTCTCTATGTCTCTCTGAGAATGAGATTTCCTCCTGTTGTGGTGGTTTATGTTGTTTGTTTTGGTTTAAAGTGCAAGATTAAAGTGTTTTTCCGACTTTGAAATGTGTAAACTTGCCATACATCTGTGTGGATAGTTAGTGTGAACATCCTGAACGAAACAAGTTGATTCTTTACATTTACAGTTTAGTTGTGTAAAAGTCTGCCTTGTTTTTATGGAGAACATTGGGCCAGAGAGCCAGAGCCCTCCATATGTTCCCTACATACATATATTCATATATATATATATATATATATATATACATATATTTGGCACAAAAGGGCTGAAGATAACATTAGATAAGATAAAATAAGATACGACACGATAAGGTTAGATATGATCAACTCTCGAGACAATACAAACAATCTGCAACTGGTCTGACGTAAATTCATACTGTAAACTGTCGTGTTTTCTTTGTCTTGGTGGTTTTTCTTGCGCTCTTTAATGATATTTTCGCAGTCTATACATATAAAATGCCCTCTGCATGTTCTCTACTAAATAACAGCAATGAAATGACCTATTTTAAATATGTATTTAAAGGCTTCTTTAAATAATAGAATCATGTATACGTTAATTTATTTAGGAAATGTACATAGAAAATACTGACAAATGCATTCAGCTTGTTCCGCCAGAATGTCCCTAAGCCTGACCTGTATCATAGTTTGATCACTTTTTTTTTTTTTTTTTTTTAAATATATATAGTAATTTAGCAAAATAATCACGACAAAAACATGGATGGATTTTAGTTCGGTAGTGAAATGTGCCTTGCTGACAAGATTGTGTTAAAATGCTACTTGAACTAGAACAGCGTAGCTTGTTGCGTCTTATTCTCCACTGAAACAAATGACATATAACTATATATACAACTAAAAAAAAAAGTGACACCCTTAATCATGAGCCTTTTTTAGCCCTTGTATTTATGCTAATATAAAACCTCTTCCTGTTCCCCTAAAAAAAAACTACAATTCAAGTTCTGAAACCTTTCCCCCTTTCTAATGTTATTTTGCACTAAAGCAAGGTCTTGTAAACAGGATGTGCCCCTTCAGCTCAAAATGGAGGAGGTGGGGGGCTCACCTTCATCCCATCACCCACCTACAGTGAAAAATCCACACCCACTGAAAGATATTTCACAAAAATGCGTAATGTTTGAGAAAATAGTAGAAAGTTAATTTCCACTGATTTTTTGTGTGTGTAGGGGGTGAGATGATGATGATTCACAGTTCGGTTGCACTGTTAATCATCTTTCAGTTCCCTTCTGTCCAGACCACATTTAGAAAAAAAAAAAAAAAGTGTTAAATAGAGAACTTTAGGATCCTTTGGTTGTCCCTCTGTGGGAACCTTTAATGTTTCTAGGAAGAACCCTGTGAAAAAGTGAAGTAGCCTAACTATCTTGCATAATTCTGAAGAATTGTGTACTTTGGCATTTCACATATTTGAGTCAAGCTTTTTATTTTGCTCTTTAGGAACACATCCGGACTGTATCCCATCTATCATGGTGCCGCGGAACACATTGTGGAAAGTTCGTGTAATGACTTCCCTGAAGATCAACTGCACGGTCGACACTGAATCACACTGTTGGAAGAATGTTGATGTCTCATGGTGCAGAATTGATAATAAGAGTGAATGCAGATCTCTGAAACACTCTGATCACATCACAACCGAACAGAGAAATATTACTGAGAGTAAAGTAATGTTGTTCCTGATATTCCAAAACATATCCATGCAGGATGTTGGACTTTACAGATGTGAGATCAAATCCCTTACACCCACTGTCAGCCATGCTATCAATGTCACTGTGACAGGTAACGACATCATACTCATATATACAATATATTCATTCAAATATGTGTTCAAATGCTTTAGAACACACACGCACACACTTTTTAAAATGTATTTACCCACCACTGGCAAATAAATAATATAAAGAAAATCTGTAAGTAAGCTGAGATTTGTCCTACATTTTATACTAGACAGTATATATTAGTTAGCATCAACTCTGATTACACAAATGTATGTCATGTGCTACGAGTGAGTAATTTGTTTGACCAACATCTGCCTTTATCTGATAGATCTTTCTCTATGAATGTGTTGCCGTCGAATAAACCTCACAAACATTTCTCGGTTCATACGTATATTGTATTTATTATGTAATTCATTTCCAATTCTAGAGTATTTAACCCGTCTGAACCCATTTCTTCAGATTTTGACTTTTGACTGGCAGTACAGATTTACAAATAATACCATTCTTTCAGATGATGTTCCAGATTGTACCACTGACTACAAAGTTGTAACCCAAGAAAACAATACAACAAGTAAGGACTGCTTGTTTTTACAGTTAATATCACGAACGAACTCATAAGGGTAACATTGTGTCGTGTTTTTGACCAGTGCGGTCATATTTAGGCGTGAATTTTATTTAATTTGCATGAGTGATTTACAACCAGCAAAGATCTGCTCGTTGACTGCAACAGTCATGAAGTACTGATGATGAAATGCCTTTATATAATACTTTTTGTTGTTGTTGTTTCAGACATTTCAAATCCGAATGTTGAAAATAAAGAATGGCTGCAGTTCTACGTGTACATCTGCAGTGGGATTGGAGCGCTGCTCCTCATTGTAGTTGTTGTATGTGTAACTGTCATCCGGTGTCGAGGTGTGTGGATTTTTTCCCCTCTCATTCTACATACGCAAAATAATACCCAGTAGTGCTCTGTACTGGACATGTGCAAGAGTTTCAGTGACATGCATTTCTGTTCAATTTTAACAGGACGGAAAAAATACATTAAACAAAAAATACATGAGAATCAGGTACAGTATGCATCTTTCTTACTTAACTAGATTACTGATTAACAATGCAAATGTCTAATGTTCTAATCCAATCTACAGTCCACAGCAACCCCAGTGTCTGATCTTGCTCCACCCATATATCCCAGACAGTCTCCACGTAGCAATGCCCAAACTCTTCCTGCCCAATTCAGCGCACCAACACCCTGTGTCTATGACGTCCCTCCTGTCAGAGTGACATCTCTAAGAGACCGATCATCAGCAGGAAGACATCCGGACAATCGCGGATCACCGAGTCAATGCCATGACCGTAACACCGTGGAAATGGGGGAAGAAGACAATCCGTTGATATACGCTACTCTAAATCATGGGAGTGCTCCACAGAGACCTGTTAGAGTTGTTCATGTACAGATTGAGGCGTCGGAATATGCTGCCATTAAAGTCACGTAACTCTAATTCCTAATGCTACAGAGAACTGAATAGAGGTCAGTTTTGGGTTTAATTCCCTAACTGTTAAAGACTGTCTGGGCTCAGAACTTTACTTAAGTGATCTATAGGACTATTGGTAGCATAGGCCTATTCACACGTCGGATGTATTGCTTGTGACAATATGCTCAGTGTGGAATGAGGGCAAGTTGTCAGTGATGACTAAGATTAAACCAGCTGTAACTGTGATCCATACCAACTAAGACCATGATCCATACCAAACGGGAATGTGATTCACACTAACCAAGAACAAACCAAGACTTAGGCCCATATCAGCCAAGACCATTAAAAGACCAAGATCTATACCAACCAAGGCAACACCAAGGCCCATACCAACCGAGCATTTGAAAAGTTTAACATGCATACCAACTGAGATCAAGACAAGACCAAGTTCCACACCAATCAAGACCAAGACAAGACCCAGGCCATTACCAACAGAGACCAAGAAAAGACCCAGGCCCATACTGACCAACACCCATACCAACCAGAACCCAAGGCAAAACCAGCACATAATGATCACCCCCCAGTTTTGAGACTTAGTGTCAAGACCAATATCAGGTTACAGTGACCTCAAGAGCAGTCTTCATCTTGAGACCAGTGTTGTAATTGGACCGGTTGTCATCGGGCACATAGAAAAGTGAACCAAAAACATGGATTTCCAAATATACTGAAATTAAATCTCGCTGTTCCAGAAATACACCTAAATACTGTGTGAAATGAATGCGCTTGGTGAGATTATTTCTGACAGATTTGGCAACACGAGAACCAAAACCGTTTGTAATAAAGACAAAGCACCCATTCTAAGCTTACTGCAGCTTTCAGTTTCCCAAAATGTTCACTGTTTAAGTTTAATTAATATTTATTAGTGACCTTCACATGCTTTGATACATGAGTATATAGTTACAGGCTTATCTATATAATAGATCACATGTAGTTTTTTCCCCCTTAATACAGCCAACTCCATGGGGCATGAATCTTATAACATTCATGTACTTTTGGATTGTTCTGAGAAAATGTATTTTGTGATTTTTGAGGGCTTTTCCATCCATCCTTCCATCCATTTTCTATACTACCTATCCTACAGGGTCACGGGGAACCTGGAGCTTATCCCAGGGAGCATGGGGTACACCCTGGACAGAGTGCCAATCCATTTCAGTACAATCATATACACATTCACACACCCATTCAAACACTATGGACAATTTGGACCTGCCAATCATGCAGCCTACCATGCATGTCTTTGGACTGGTGGAGGAAACCCCCAGAGCACAGGAAGAACATGTAAACTCCGCATACACAGAGCCGTGGCGGGAATCGCACCCCCGACCCTGGAGGCGTGAGACAAACGTACAAACCACTAAGTCACCGTCTGCCTTTTGGGGGGGGCTTTTTATTTAATGTGAAATGGGACTGTCCAGTATCAAGATTACTGCAATGTTCTTCCTTCCTAGAATCTTTTAAGTGCACTAGGTATTAACTTCAAAGTTGTATACGCCCTAACAGTGATGTTGGGGTTTTTTTTTTTTCTCGGAATGGTACAAATTGATAAGGTTTTTGGTCCACTTTCCCCACATCACCTGACTGACTGCTTGCCCTTCACAAGCAATATATCCACCATGTAAAAAATAAACCTGCACTCCTGTTGACAATATCTGTGGATGTGCACACTGTGCGTGACTACGTGATGGACAGCAGGAAGATCTGTGCCTGCGTTCATCATCCATTTCTACAAAGAGTTCCCAATCAGTTGTATTCGGTTAATTGGATACTGAATACTGATTCTCAATCAGCACCCTTCACTCCGGGGGTTATGCTTGAACAGAAAATGTGATATAAAATTTGTAATTTTACTTGAAAGGAATTGATTTAGAGAGTGCATGGAGGGGTGATGTTGTGCAAAGAACAATTGCGGGGAGCCCACAAGCACTACAACAAATGATCACACTTCCTGTTTGAGAAAGTGATGGAATGGAACAAAGTGAGGTGTAGAGGGGTCTGACCTCAACCTGTTCCTTTAGTCACACAACATACCTTTTATCTAACTGTCTGTATGTGTGTGTGTGTGTGCATGCAAGGTATTGCATACTGTACAGCTGAGTGCAAAATGTTCATACCCTTAGTACAACGCGAATCAGATGTTTATTTAAACCGACGAGGCTGTGAACATTAGTCTTGTTATGCCTTTAGTGTTTCTGAATGTGATGTAAATATTGTCTAATGTTGTCTCGCAGATCCCATCCTATATATATATATATAACTTTTTCATCATTTTCATCAACTTTGTCTGTTTTGCACTTCTTACAAAATGGTTTGAAGATAAACTATATATATAATTAAAAAAAAAAAAAAAAAAGAGCAGATGCAGAAGCCTTGGGGTTTTTATGCAAAAGCGAGTTTCACTTGCGAGTATGAAAATCCTGTGGAAATTCTGCTTCTGCTAAATTAAAATTCCTACAGACAGCACTTTTGTTTCTGAGTTCTGAAAATCAAACAGCATTCGTACAAGGGGTGTCAAAACATACGGGCTGGACAGGCCCGATAACGGTTCTAATCCGGCTCGGCAGATGACTCACTCTGCGTTTCTGGAACAGAAAAACTATACGAGTTAGGACCCCTAACACCCCCCACCTCCCCCAGCGTAATTACACTATAAATAGTCCTCAGTCACATCTGAACATATTTAAGGAAACTGAGATGGGTGGAGTCACTGTTTCACACTCTGGGCAAATGAAAGACAAAGATAAATGTTGATTGAATCGCCTTAATCTGTAATAATTACAGTGAACATATAACTAGAAGGAAAACCTGGGACTTTTTGGGACATCATGCTATACTTTCAGTTCTATGAACTGGTTCCTGTGATGTCAGTACACTTCTTTCACATCTGTTTTAAGTTGATTCTGTGTGTCTGCAAGCAACCGGGACTGTTTCACGTAAACTCTGTATCCGGCTTTTTTAGTCACATGTTAGAGGATGCTGTGACAGGGGATGTATGATTTGTGGGTTTTAGCAGCACGACTGCAGTGCATGCACAAGTGAGATGATTGACAGGTTGTATGTGCTATCCTTGCTCAACTAGTCCTTACGGTTTACCACTTTGCAGTTTCACAGTTAACATCAAACGTTAACACACCTCATATAAATTCAGGAGGTGTTTACTAATTACCTGAATTTGCGTCACATTCGTCTGACCCGGGAACTTTGCTGAACATTTATAGTAACTGCAATGGACGTGATCCTCGGTGATTGTGCAGTGATCAAACATGAAACTCCAAACCACGGGACATTTTTACCATTTTTACATGTTGGTAATTAGCGTAAAATCTGTAACTGCAAGACACGTTTATACGTTAAATCAAATTCCTATCAAAAAATAAAAATCATTTCGTTTCTGTAGCTTTTCCAAGTATCTCGCTAGTTAATTATTCTGTTTTGTGTCAGCAGGGAATACCTTTTACTTGGCTATGTGAACGTGACCTCACCAGTTAGCTGATGTCGTTGATTCCAGTCTAGGTGAAGGATGTAGCATTACTCTAGCTCATGATCACTTAACGTATAGTTTATGCTTGAATGCTGGTTATCATTTAAATTTAAGTAGTTACCACAAGCTATATGGATCACCTATTTTCAAATTTGCAGGGTGCTAGGTCGCTAGCTAGCAAAACATTAGCTAGGTCTGGTTTCAACTTGTTAAACTCTTATCGTTGGTTTGCTGATATTTAGCTGTACTGATGCTAGTAGAGATAAGGGTTCTTTGTTGCTTTGGATCATCTTCTTATATCTAATTAACAAATCTTAATTCCCAGGCTGATAAAATGAGTTCTGCAGAAATAGAAAAGATTCTAAAAAGAGCTAGTCTCTGTTACTCCACTAGGGGCAAAATAGACCAATAAACTCAGAGCCATAAACTCAGCTACTCATCAGCAAGCTAAAAACGAATAGGTTTACACGCACGTTGAATTCCGTTTAAGGTCTATATTCGGATTGCAGCCGTATCCCGATTACAATGTTTATATGCGTACAGGCATCAGAATATTCCTGTATACGTGCTTGTTGTAAGTATGCCTGAGTTGCCATTCCTAAATACCTAGCCTACAGCTAAGCACCTGTTAGCACCGGACTGAGCATGTGCGTATATCTCATTTCAGTGGATTATCTGAATAAGGTGTTTACATGCAACACGTTTCCGATTAAATCAGGCATATTCCATGTGAGGAATCAGAACTTGGGGACTATGAATATTGTCTTAATCTGAATCGGGCAATCGGATTGTGGCATTTACATGACTGAGTACTATTCGCATATTGCCAAATTCCAATTAAAATCATATCATTGATGTGTATGTAAACGTAGTCAATGTGGCGTGTAATCCCATTTAAGTCCATTTCCCAATTAGGTTCATTTCAGCTCCAAGTTAACGCCAGAAAACATGGCAAACCTCAAGGGGTTACATACTTATGCAAGGTACTGTAAAGGTAAAACCACAAATTGGATAGTTTCGCTTTCTATTGCAGCGTGTTCATCTGTTTTGTAGGTGTTATAAGCTCAATCCATGCATTTATCAGAACTGAACACATTTAAGAGGAGATCTTGGTATGTCTCAATGCGTTGTCGGCCACTAAAACTGATTATTTTTGGTCCGGCTGGAGTGTATTATCTCCTGTTACCTAACCTGAGTTTGACACCTCTGGCGTCTACGATGTTCATGTCCTCTGAAAGCATCATGAGTTCATGGTCATGCTTAAATCTTTTAGCAGAAGGACTGACATCAAGTCACCTTCTGAAACCAGGCTCTGCTGATCATCAGGTGATGCACATTTCCTTCAAACACTTTCAGCTCTATTCGCATATTCCTCATTCCCATGATTTTGGTATTCTCTGAATAGCTTTCATATCATTGTCTAGTTTCATTGTAACATGTCTGTATCCCTGAGGTTATTTACAGGCTTAACAAAAAAAAAAAAAAAAAAAAAAGTTAAATGACATTAAAACAATAGTGGAATCCTTGTTAGTATCATACAGAGCATTTTTCATTAAGATTTAAACAGCCATGAAACCACATTTTCTTCATTTTGGGAGAATCCCATGGATTATCCTTTGGTGTCTCATTAATGACCATATAATCATGTTGTATACCACAGAGCTGTTGAATTCTTAATAAGGTCGGTCTAATACGTCATCGTTTCTATAGTAACAGCTCATCCACAGGGACGCTCCACATAATCTAATAAAAGCCTAAGAATAAAGTAAGTGCCGTTGTTTAATACATAAAATGCATCGTTGATATGAACTTGGAGATATTTATATAAATAACATTTATGGAAGGAATCTCCGCAGTCAGTGCTTTGAAACAGAGTTTAAAGTATAAATTTACGCTTTCCACTAGGGAAAACTGCATTTTGTGGTTTCTCTGTATCATGACGAGCTGTAGTTTTGCATTATTAATTTCACGAGAGAGAGAAAAGAGACGCTGTAACGATAAATGGTTAAGACGTATGAGGTGTGGTTCACTAAATAAATGTAATTACTGGCAAGTCGATGTTGTATCAAAGAATAAAAACGCTTTGGGATGTGATGTCATTGGGGGGGAAATCTACTTTGTTACGGTAGCAGCATATTTCATAAAATGACAAACAGCGCTGATGATATCATGAGGGTTGGCACCGCCATGTTTCAATGCTTTCCCCTTACATTATGAATAATAATAATAATAATAATAATAATAATAATAATAATAATAATAATAATAATCCATCCATCCATCCATCTTCTACTGCTTACTCCTTTTCAGGGTCACGGGGAACCTGGAGCCTATCCCAGGGAGCATCGGGCACGAGGCGGGGTACACCCTGGACAGGGTGCCAAGTCCATCGCAGGGCACAATCACATACACACTCACACACCCATTCATACACTACGGATACTTTGGACACGCCAATCAGCCTACCATGCATGTCTTTGGACTGGGGGAGGAAACAGGAGTACCCGGAGGAAACCCCCGCAGCACGGGGAGAACATGCAAACTCCACACACACAGGGCCACGGTGGGAATCGAATCCCCGACCCTGGAGGTGTGAGGGAACGTGCTAACCGCTAATCCACTGTGCGCTCATAATAATAATAATGATAACCATAATAATAATAATAATAGTACTAACAATAATATTACTAATATTGTTATTATTATTATTATTATTATTATTATTAATAATAATAATAATAAAAACAGTAATAGATGTATGAGAAACTATAATAACAAAAAAAAAAAAAAAAGAACTGCCAGAATCATTGGAGCTCTCGAATAGTTGTTCAAAATTGTCCTAGTTCTATAGCTATTCATTACCTTTAACAAAAGTTCCCTTGAAGAACTGTTTTTTTTTTTTTTTTTTTTGGTGTTCATAAGAGATGCAGTGTATGCAGTTCACACGTCCTTTTTTTTCGTTTTTCACTTTCATATTACTTCTTACCTCTTTAAAATGCCAAGCTCTTAAAATGGCCACAAAAAAACCAAAAAAAAAACCCTACACATTTTACCAGAGACATATCAGGTCTACGTTAGGGACTCCATGTCATCTGAGCAAAGTTAGTATTATTTAGTTGCACAGTACGTTCAAACTTTCTTGTTTTCATCCATTAAAGCTCTTAATTGAAGAAGTCGTCGAGTCAGTTGTATCCCGTCAGTGTAGATGCTCTAGATGTTGAAAAGCAACCTCCAGATATGAGTACACTTCCATCTAGTGGAGATGCATGCGCAGGGAGACTTCTCACAGAGCAATATTTATAAAAACATGTTCACTCATAAAAAAAAAAAAAACAAACGTGGATTTATTGTATTATTATTATTATTATTATTACATTTTTGAAATCAACATTAACAATGCCAACAATAAGATTACTAATCAGATTAGTTTCATTAGTTCAATGAAATTCATAATGAAAGTGAAAATACATCAAAACAGAAAGAAGCTTAGTGTTTCCAGTGATAGCGTTTTAGTCGAAATGACCATTTAAATGCCGTAGAAAAACCATACGCTCATTAGTACATTCATAAAACACTATATATATAAGACAGACTGTGGCTTTCTCCAGTCATAGCAGCGTTTTTGTTGGGTTCATCTCAGTCTAAATGCAGAAAAAGATAAGAAAACAATGTTGGTATTAGACGTGGAACAGCGTAACAATTACAAGACAGAATCACAGTTTTTGTATGTCAGAGTAATGTGTGTGTGTGTGTGTGTGTGTGTGTGTGTGTGTGTGTGTGTTGGCTTTTAGCCTTCAGTTTAGTTGTTTATCAAAGCAGAATATAGAAATAGGCTGTTTTCTAACCGTAACTTTCTAAGTTCTTGGTCTTTTCCTAACAATATTACCATGGTTTCAAATGTCTGAATTGTTTCCATAGATTCTAAACCCAGAAATGTAGAAATAACCCAAAACCCATATGCAGGTTGTTTTTTTGTTTTGTTTGTTGTTGTTGTTGTTGTTGTTGTTTTTTGTGTGTATTTGCTCCCATTTATCAACTGTGTGGCAGATCTTACTGTGGCAGAATTTCATGCCAATAATACAGTACACTTCGACATCTCTCCTTTTCCCTAAACAACAGGGAAACGTTTTATTCCGGCTACTTTCATAACGCTGCCTTCGTTTTCTGCCTGCAAATATCACGCTGCGTAGAAAGTCAGTCTAACAAACAGAGCGGTTAGAAACAGCCAGTCTTTCTAAAGACGTCTAAATCCTTGCTAGCTAAGTGTGATTTCCTGTGGTTCATGTGATTTATGTGCAAATTTCACAGCAAAATGCTTTTTTTTTTTTTTTTTTTTTTTTACAACTACACAGTACTCTGCCGAAGTCTTAGGCACATGTAGAAGAAAATACATCAGATACAATGAAATGAAATATTTCTACATATACAAATGGACTATAAGGAGTAGTTAACGGGAACGTGAATAAGTAAGTCGATATTTGGTGTGAGCACTCTTTGGATTTTAAAAGTTCTATGAGGTACACTTGAGGGGTTTTAGAAGAAGGTTCCACAGTGCTCTTGCTCCTGTACAAGACGGACTCCGTTATGCTTTGATACGAAATGGGGTCTGTTACTTAAAATGTTACTACAATCAAACGTTTCTTTGTAACATTATTTTTTATGATGGAAAATTCATCTTTGGAAACGTAAAATTTCGGCTGATATGCTAATGAAGAGAAATTTTAATAAGGACATCTTTATTTAAAAAAAACCAAACAAACAGTAACGTATACACAGTACCGTATGTATATAGTCAAAATACGACCCTGTGAAGGGTTTTCCGGGCCACCAGACATCCGAGATGGACTCTGTATCACTAGTATTCATTTTGTCACTGAGAGCTGTGAAAACTATGATGTACAAGAAGTGATGGCACTTCGGTTACCATCACCCTGGTGTGAAATTTCTGGTAAATGACCATTCCCCCGAATGACCCATTTTCTAGAACAAATGACCTAGTTTATTTGCGCTCTCTCTCTCTCTCAAAAAAAAAAAAAAAAAAAGAGTAGGGGTCTGTGGTTTAAAAACCTTGACCTTGTGGTATATTTTAAACAAGCTGCCACAAGAGGAAAGAGTTTTAGATCGTATCATCTAGGTTGGTGTTCGTGTGTTTCCTTAATGCCGGGTACAAATATGCCATGATAACACTAGCGACATTTGCAAAATAAAAAATTAAGAAATATATACAGTATACTGTATATATTGCTGATCACAAGTCAGTATTTAAGTGGCATTTGTAGTTCTGATGAACAGTTCGAATCCCAAAACCACCAAATACCCAATGCTGAGCCAATGAGAAAGACTCTTTACCATCAACAACTCAGCTGTACACTTGAAGCCTGTCCTGTCTCACATCTAAGTCACTTTGTAGTCCAACAAACGGATAAAATCGTAACGTAAATGGATCAGTCTGGACACGAAGGACAAAAAATCTGTCCCAGATCAGCACTCGTACGTCAAGGAGATACGTTTCCCAACGGAATCTGATTCATTTTAAAATCCATTATGCCATTTCAGTCTCACATTTTTTCCTGTCTCTACTTTGAAAACAAAAAACAAAAAACAAAAAAAAAAGAGGCCAGGCGTCATGACGAGATTCACTGAAACACTGGAACACGGTAAAATGTGGCCACTCCAGATAAATTTAAAACACACCCTGATCTGGAAGTTTATTTAGGTCGTTAATCGCTTGTGCCATGTTTTCCTCTTCTTTTCTTTTTAACCGGATTGTTATGAGAGCCAAGAGTAACAGCAACAATCAGTTTCGATCAAAGAAAATATCAGACTCTATCAGACTCTGACAGACTGTAGTTGGGTGCCGTGGAAACCAGTAGCGCTTCGATTCAATTCAGCCACGAGTCGAATATTTAGTTCATATTTAGTGAGTTGACTACACATTAGTCTATAAAGCTAAACGAGGTCACAGTGCTCATGTTTTATTGTATATTGTCTATCATCATATTCACACCCTAAACAATAATATCTAAAAAATTACTCTTCAAACAGGAATTTCCCTTTAGAAAAAGCCAGGTAAATAAAAGGCAGTCATGAGGAAAGGAAGACTTCTTGTAAGAGACAGGAAGTGGTAACACCCCATTTCCTGTGGTGCTACAAAAAAAAAAAGATCAAGCCCTGCATAATCATAAGTTGAAAAGAAAACCTGTCTGTCGTGCATTTCCTCTGCGCCGTGTACAAAAATTTTATTCTGCTCGAATACAGTTCTGAGTGCGTTTTTACTCGTTTTCGATTTAGACTTCAAAAAGAATTGTAAAAATTGCGCGTAAAAAATCTAAGCCTGACACAAAACAATCATAAAAGTTTTACGACTAAAATAAATACCAAAAAAAAAATTCATCCTTGAATATAGTTGATAAGTGTTTTTTTTTTTTTTTTTTTTTTTTTTTTTTTAAAGAGCGTTCTAAAATAAGAATCACTCCATATGAACATTTAGGACTGTTTTGTTACCAAACTGGTGTAGTTGAGACAATATTCTGTAAATCTTTAGATTATGATGTTTGCAGAATTAAAAATCATCATTGCTTTGGGCAATTTCCTGCTTCAGAATGTTTCGCTGGTGCATTTTGTGCTTCAAATTGTAATTGTAGCTGCTAAAGATCGCTCTGTGGAAGTTCTCTTCTTTACACTTTGGGTATCCGAGTGTTTCTCCTTAATCATGTCATATTTTCGCATAAGACTAGCGGTTGGAAATCCGAAAACATGGACAAAATGTTTGATCTTAATTCAATATGAGCTTTGGTAGATTAGGGTTATGGTTTTCCCCTTTCCCACCGTGGTTCCCATGGCGATGAACACCATGTGCTTGAGTTTGTTTTAGTTCCTGCCCTGTGATTGGTTTGTTGTCTTATTGTGTTCACCTGTTCTGTGTCAATTCGTCATTCCTCTGTGCATGAAAAAGTTCCAAACAGGGTTGTTTTTTTTTCATATGATTGTGGATTTTCCCTGTTGAATGTCGCCTGTGTGTGTTTTAAACCCCACTATCTGCTTGGATTACTATTCATGGATTTACTGAATTTTTGTACGTCCATTCTGTCTCTTCTCATCACGAGATAGCCATCCGGAAACCACATCAGTGTTTCGTAGTGCGACTGGGTTCCAAACTGTTTCTGCTAGTTTCATATACTCAAATTCCTAACTACTGAATCTAACTAATAGTAAAACTAGGTATTAGTTCATACTGTACAACGCTCAGAGATTAGAAACGCAGTAATCATATGTGGTTTAAATATTTGGTTTCGGTTAAACGTAGATATCTACATTCTGAGTACCAGGAATTACTACCATGATTTCTAGTATGAAATATCACCCAGACACCACAGCAGGCTAAAATGACTCTTTTGTCAAGAGTATAATTTGAGGCATCACCATTTTTAGCTCTGTGACGTCTAGGAAGTTTTCCCAAGGACTAAATGTCAAGGTCTAGCCTAAAAAACACGACGGGACATTGGGAATAAAGATATAAATAAATAAATAATGGGGATAAAGGGAATAGATTGTATAGTATATTGGTCTCTCTGCCTGCTTCAAGATTAACATCTGTAGAAGTTGCAGCTGTTCTTGAACTGTAAATTATTGGTAGCAATAAAATCAAACTAAAGGTATTTTTTATTTTCAACAAACAAGCCTACGCTGGACACAGAGAACTGTCTCACTGGAGAACTGACCTGTGGACCGTTAATCAGAGATGGTCACGGTGTAAGAATTGATAAGAAAAAATAAAGAATTGATTTCATGAGGTGAAAGGTTACGATATTTAAAAATTTTTTTTGGAAGTCTCCTCAATAATGTTATCATCCCTTCTTGCAAAACTGTGAAAAGTCTAAAAATCGGTTCTCGCCAGAGAACTTCTAAAACTAGAATTATAGTAAAAAAAACAAAGCAAAAAAAAAAAAAAAACTATACGCATTTTGTATTCATGAAGTTATTGGATCGCTGGATCGCTATTTTGGCACCGAGAGGTGAAAGAAAGGGGACGTGTAAAAGGGGAAGTGTCATCACTCCTAGAACCAACATCCTGGTGTGAAAGTCTCAGAGGCGTAAAATTTGTCGGTTTATTTACAGAACTGGTCTTTAAATGGTAGCTGGCTCATATGAAAGAACCTATAAAACTCTGCCTTGTTCTAGGTCAAAAGTCTCACGAGCTGTTACTTGAAAACAAGCCCAAAGGAAGCCTGTGTTGAACTGCATCATGGCTAACACCTTGGTTACTGGCTGCATGCTGGTTTGGTACAGCGGGCAAGTTTAAAAAAAGAAAACAAAACAAAAAACAAACAAACAAAAAACCCTGACAGGCCAAAGCTGGAGGTGTATCTGACTGTGTTATAAAGAAGATTCCTCACCGCTATGAGAGCGCGCCGTATTTATAGCTTATTATATCACAGCGCTACTGAATTCTGATTGGTCAGAAGGTGTTTATAGATTTTTTGAAATAACAGCAGCTCCGACAGATGTCTTTGTTTTAATACGTTATGGTTTCTATAGTAACAGCTCATTCGGAGAGGCTTTATTTACATGGTGCAGTTTTCTGTAGGAGATGTTTGTTTACCATTCATGGAAGGAGCCTCCGGTGTCAGTGCTTTGTAAGAGTCGGTACGGCTTCCATCTTGGGAAAGTCTCCAGGACTTTAACCACTTTGCGTTTATTCTTTCTTTCGTTTTTTTAAAAATTTATTTATTATTTTTTTTTATTAAATCCAATAGAGAGAGAAAAAGAAAGCCTGGCGAAGGGATTACTGTTTACAGTTTGCTGTAATATAAGGGACAACAGGAATGAACTTGTTTTGTGGCATTAAATGTAAGTATAAACGAGTGTAAACTGTACTATTGCTCAATTGCGCTTCTTGGTGGTCTGAAACGGTGAGGGTCGGACTACGGAAATATCATTTGGAAATTTTTACGCCAACTCTCGAGTGAAAATGTCCACTGACCATCTCGGAGTACGTCGTTATCGCCTCTTCATGCACAAACACAGGCATATGAGCAGCGCGAGCACTGCGAGTCCCGCTGAGATGATGATAATTTTCTTAAATCCAGCTGCAACACAAAAGCACAGTGCGAGTCAATAAACCACACAAAGACATAACACGCATTCAGTGTATGAAATAAGGCTATACGTGTCACGATGCAGCTTCTTGCGTATTCTCACTCTCGTCCAAATGGAGGCTTCATGCAACTTAAACGCTGAGCTGAGACTATTTACATCAGCAGTTTTAAGGGGAATAATTACAACTTTAACAGCATAACCACCATGAGGTTCATTTTCTGGACCGTTCATTTGCTAGCCAGTTGAGGTTAAACAGATAACTGGGTACGATGGGGTAATGTTAGAAGGCAGGTCATTATTTCATAATTGTTGACAGCTCAGTGGACACACAATACACAAAAGAAGAAAACTGAACCAGTTGCAGAATTATAAAACTATGCATTGCTTTTGAATTCGACCTCATTTAATTTCGTTCGCCTTTAATAATATACAATATATTATCAACATATCATTCCTATACATCCACCCACTATAAGAAATAAAACATTTATCAATGTGATGCTACAGGAAAGCAATCACTGAAGGTTTGATGTGATGTAATTACCGTTACCAACCCAAAGCTGATTATTTTCCTATAACACCATAAGTGTTTGATTCCTCTTATACCACAGTAATGGAATAATTATATTATATTATATTATATTATGCCGACACGAACCATTCGTATTTATTCAAGAATGACGTCAGACTTTTCATCCATTTATCCGTCGACAAACTCCTCAGGACGGGAAGGGCTTTCTTGTGTCTGCAAATCTAAAGTTACAGCTTTACCTCTGACTCTGACACTGGAGACTCCTTCCATAAACACCCACGTAAAATAGAACATCTCCTTACAGAAAACTTCACTGAAAATGAAATTTAAAGTTGCTTATAAAAACAATAACGTAACTACTTTCAGAGCTGCTGTTGTAGAAAATTAATCAACAAAGTTCTAACCCATCAGGTTCAAGAATTCAACAATGCTGCGGTATTAAGGTTCCTAAAACGTTTGAATTTGGACTCACCCTTGTTCAGGGCTACAGAAATACTCGTCTCCAGGCCCTGATGGAGCGCCGTACATGTGACTTGCTCCTCGTCCAGCAGTTGCGACTGAAACTCTATGGTGGTGACCACCAGTGTAGTGCCGTCTCCCTGATGGTAAACCGAGGTCTCGGAGGGCGCCAGAGTGCGGTTATGACCCTCCACATTCCAGACGAGCTCTGTAGGAGGACGAGACACGGCTGTGCAGTTGGCCTGGATTACTCCTTTGTCCGTGGTGGCGTAGCTCACCTCGGGTCTGGGCAGGACTGTGAAAACAACACAATTGGCCATGAGGGTTAGTTTTTAGACACTGTGAGCTAAAAAATCGTCTTTTTCGTGACATAAGCTTTCTATCTCTATATAACAGATAGATAGATAGATGTTTCTTGCAATGGACAGATTGGTATTTTCTTCTTTCTTATCCAAGACAACATTAGACAACCCTTAACACATAATTCACCTCTTTCACAGCCTACAAAGGACAGCCGTGACGCATGGTGTTCGGAAATGAAAAACATAGGTTGCAAAAAGACATGAGACAGTGTGAGAGGATGTGTTCCATCCCTCTGTCTGGAGACACGATTATCCTCCAGTGACAAAAGCCACGCTGTTCGGCCAACATTATCAGAGGAGAGACATAGAGGAGCTCTGTTTCCCAGAGAAAAATGGCACAGTACTGGCATCGGGCGTCAGTCCAAAGCAAACGCCTTTAAATCAGCCTTCACAGTCACACTCTAGCAGATAAAGATAATAGCCAGTGTTCGAGCCAAGCAGCAGAATCTACTGTGTGTTTATTTGGTGGTCTGAGCAGGTAAAACACAGCTCTGTAATCAAATGACGTGGGAGCACTAATGACACCTCACGGCAGAATTTCATGACTGACAGAATTACTCATCCTTTCCTCTTCTCAAACGTTGCATGCAAGTGTACTTTGTGCTATTGACCAAGAATTGGATAGGATCACCCCAAGTGTACAAGAGCAGGGACCGAAACATGACCCCAGCATCCTGTCAGATATTGACTCAGCCCTTACGGAATCTGTTTTCACTAAAATTAGACGAAACCAGAAGAGGCATATACTGTATATGACGATTCGCAGGAAATGATAATGAAAAAAAATGTTTACATTTAGTTTCTTAACAAACAGCATTTGTAGACACCTTTATCCAGAGCAACTTACATTCAGCTCTCTTTTTTTATACAATTGACGGCTAAGAGCCCAGCAACGGCAGGTTGGAAGAGCTGGGATTTGAACTCCTGACCTTCCAAGCGGAAGTCTAACATCTTAACCACTAAGCTATTACTACCCTTACATCTTCTCTCCTATCAGACAACAACTGCCAGCTGGGGAGGGTGAAGGCTAACACATATTTCCTCTGAGACATGTGACACTGTATCCCAGTTCAGCATAATACACTCTGAAAAAAAGTGCTCTCTGCCCTCTTCTGCATACAAGAGCTCACACACGCTCATGACTGCCTAGAGAGTACGTTATATAACGTTGCTCTCTTAGATCCCAGTCACAGATGGCTGTGGTATTGTCGGGATTTGAACTCACGATCTACTAATGATAAGACGAAACGATTTTGTGTAGCTATAACATTTTTGCTCTTTTATGTCAGAGATGGAATCGGCTTTTCGTGATTTGGTTAACTTTTAAACAAACATCAATCAGTGTATGTTAAGATGTGACGTCAATTGAAAAGTTTCCCTTTCCCTTTTCGCATCCTCTGAACTGCTTTCGGACCCTCTTGCTAGTAACTGATTTAACCAGTCAAACTTCACCAGATTGCTTGGTCACTCTTTACCCTTTCTCCTTGTTTTTTTATTTTTATTTATTGTACAGATTGACCTGCTATGGCATTACTACCTGTCGCACCTCCTCTGGCATCCAGAGGATTACCCCGCTCGTCCTTGAGCCTTGCTAACATGCCGAATGCAACCAAAACCATACAGGTCTTCCCAGTGACTAAGGCTGTAGCAAGCCCTACTGGCACCGTTAATGCATGCTCAGTGCAACTGGTTCCATATGGGTTCCTCCTGTTAAACCTAATACCACTCAGGCGCATTTGCCTAAAACAATCCGAGCCATTCAGACCTTCCCAGTGACTGAGGCTGTGACAATCCCCAATGGCACCGTTAATGCATGCTCAGTGCCACTGGTTGCATATGGCGTAGGTCAGCTACAGGGTCGTCAGCCATGTACCTCCTCTCAAGACTGTTTCGCTCCTTTAACTCTGGAACGACTCCTGGTGGTGGACCAGTGGCAGGGATGTCTCCCTGCTACCCCCTGCAACTACACCTTGGCTTAGGTGTTACTACCCCAACACTGCTCCTTTCTCCTCACCCAGAACAAAAAGCTGCTCTTCTCAGCCTCTTAAGCGAGGTCTTTCAGGGCCTTCTGCTGGTTTGCTCCAGTTACTCCTATATCCATCCGTCGTCGAACAGTCGATGTTTCAACAAAGCCACGGCATATATTTTATAACCCTGATGTCGTACACTACCTCCTGAAATCGTCTCTTTGCTGTATACACTTACGTTCAATCACTCACTTCCTGCATCCCAAAATGGAGGTGCTCTACAGCGATTATAGGGAACGTTATAGGGAATGTAAAACATCCTATACTCCCATCACTCCTCCTTCTTTAGGAGGAGAATATTTCATTTTTCCCAAGGTGTAATACATGTTTCGATTAAAATGTATAAATCCAAAGCACATATAAAACAGCAAGGAAATAGATTTTGGGGAAAGAACAGAATCCCAGAGACAACAAATTTAGTAAGAGAGACCTTGCCAAGCTAAACACGGCGTGTGAGGAGATTTGTGACCAGTAGCTCACCCACTGCTTTATCTTTTTGTACTGTCTAGAAATTATGGCTTGGTTATATAATGATTTCCTTTTCCTGAGTGCTGCAGCAGAGAGAGTAAGTCACTTTTTCCAATACACATAGATGTATATAAACACACCCAAACACATATAGTCACACAGATTTGTAAAGCATGTCTTGAAAGACAAGCATCCTTTCATTTAAGACAACAAAAGAAATGCCATGAACTTTCTTTGACCTGACCAAAAAAAAAAAAAAAACCCCAACTAAAATAACCTCTCTAAAGTTGTCTAAATAGCAGTGGTTTACTGAATACTAATGCTAAAGATTGAGAAATGAAGTCCACTGACCTTTCACATAATCACATGTATTTCACGTTTGATTATACCACTGCTGAAGTTATGAATAAATAAACAACATGCTGTTATTTTACAGAAAATGTGTTTTTTTTTTTCTCTGAGGAGACAGTTTTGGAAGGAGTCTCCAGTATTAGTGCTTTCTATTCAGTCTGGACTATACATTTTTCTGCCATGGGAAACTCTTCCAAGACATGTATTATGAAATAAACAGAGAGGATAAAACAAGGGCTGGTCAAGGAGAGAGACTTTATAACTAATGATAACTCATGATAACTAATGTTCCGCAACAATAAATGTGACTATAATATTAAAAAGTAAAAAGTGTGCCACGTCACACCACCTTTTGAGTCCTTTACCTATAACAGCATGCCCAGTTGTGTTTTGTTCCTTGCTTACACTATTTATCATCATCATCATTCTCTTTGTGACAATGCAATGCTGACCAGTGGTCACCAACTCTGTTCCTGGAGATCCAACTTCCTGAGGACTTTATCTCCAACCATAGATTTTGGTTGGAAATGAAACCTGCAGGAAGATAGAGCTCAAGGAAGAAGGTTGGTGACCACCGTTTTAGACGTACCATAGATAGCCAGACATGCTGTGACACTCCTCAAGCCCTCCGGGTACGTGTGGAAATCACAGGTGTAACATCCCTCATCCTCCATGTGAACGGGGTCGATGGTTAACTGGCTGTGTCCCAACGTCTGGCTCAGCTTCACCCGCTCCTGGAATGGCAGCTCCACGTTCAGTTTGCCGTTCAAGGTGTACGAGGCCACGGGGGCAGTGTCACCCTGCTCCGCCGTTTTACTCCATAGGATCTGACGGACCCTGCTGGCGAGTGGGTAAGTGCACGAGAGTGTCACATGCTTCCCGTGCACTGCTGTCTTGTTGCCCACTGACTCCGCTTTTGCTGAAAGGAAGAGGAGGAACTATTTAATGTTGAGTTGGACTGACAAACTGTTTCTACACCTGTTTTCTCAACGGTTCATAGGATGCTTAATGACTCTAGCTTTTGAAATGCTTGGAACTTTTAAGAGTTCCCTCAAGGGGCCAAAACAAAACAAAAATACTTTAGGGTGGTAGATAAAACATTTAGTCTCAGGAAACCATACTTTGCATGAGAAATGTATATTCATTGGACAGTTTTACATGAAGGCCAGGGCCTGATGAGGGTTTTTAACCACTGCACTTTGATGGTTACTGGCTTGTAACCAACTGCCTGCTTGTTTTCATTGTTCCCACTGCTACCATTGATGACTCATCTATTTTGGCCATATTTTCACTTAACGGAAATATACTGGCCTTTTTCACTTTTTTAAACTAACCTGCTATTTTCTGTTTTCCTCTCTGGGTAATTTGTCATGGATTAAACAGGAAGTACGAGATGATAGGACAGGAAGTTAAGTTCAGCTACACAACCTGAAAAGAAAAGCACCAGTCCTTTCCACTTCCTGTTGTGGCCATCACAGGGCACCTCAGAGGGATAATTAAAGCTCCTGCTGCATGTTTTCAGGAATCCTTGAAACTTGTAGCCAAGTACCACTAGTAACTGCACTCAGCATTGTATGTTTGTTCTACTTCACCAGTCATATGCTCTTCGAAAAAAAAGTTCTAAAGGGTTCCTCAGACTGTTTCTTAAAGTCTTTATATATAATCCTTTAATAGAGTGTTTTCTCATCCAAGAAGCTTCAAAGTAGAATCTGTTTAAAAGGCTAAGAAATTTTAACTGTCCAAAGAGCTCATGAAGAACCATTTTTCTAAGAATGTGGAAGTCAATCAAACAACATTAAAGTTGACTTAGCCTGAGTAGCATATTTTGTTTTACAGATACTCGAGATATTCATAGTATGTTAGAGGCCTTCGGTCATATTTATCAATCATGTCAGGTATCATACAGTTGAATAATCAAGATTAGCATCACCTCACCATTTAAAATGAGGCAAGTCTTCCCCCTCTGCTGGCCAGATGGGTACACATCAAACACACATGTGTAGCAGCCTTCATCCCCCGGCTTGGTCAACTCAATGGAAATAGCGCTTGTGTGCATTTGCTGGTTGATGAGCTCCACACCATCTCGCCTGGTGAGACTGCCAGGCTTCTCAGGTTGGTAATGGAGGACACTTTTGTTGTGAAAATCCAGCCAGCGAACCTGTTTGAGGACTTCACCACCTTCTATGGTCACATTACAGCTTAGAATAACAGGGCGGCCCAGCATCGCCTGCAGGTGAGCTGGGGCAGTCACTCTAGCTAGGATATGGCAATCAAAGGACATCAGCCAGTCAGGTTTGTGCACGTATAATGAAGAGCGTATAATACATTTTTCTACAGCCGATTTCTACCATGTCTTTACGTATTACAGCTATACTAATGATGTTAAATAATTGTTTTATAGAATTGTTAAATTGAGCAAAATATATACACATACCAATATGTGTAAATTACATAAACACAAAAAAACATTCTATATTGGTGCCAATATGTTGCTTTTTTTGGGAGATACTTTGCAATAATATAGTTTTTTTTTAGAGATGACTTCTACATAAAATACAAAAACTTCTATCCATTCAATTATAGGCACCCTATAATAGAATGGATAGAAGTTTTTGTATTAAAATTACTCTGGAGTTGACCATAATAAAAAAGTATAATAGCACTAGTAGGTACAGGACATAAAAATATACCAGAAACATAAACCGTGGTATCAATTTTAACATATAATAAATAAGGTCAAATCTAATTAAATGTCCAAACTAGACATTTTACATTTAATGTCTTTAAATGACAGTCTATAACATATTATACTAATAAAATACATTTTCTTTACCTTGGCATTACAATTGAATCAACATAATTTCAGGATTGCAAATGTGTAAGAATTCACGGAAACTTGTAGGAAAAGTTACGACAGGTTAAGATTACAGTATGCAAGGTTAACATTAGCAAGTTTTATAGCAAATTCATTTGTATGAAATCCAACATAAGGATTTTTCCAAATTTTTGTGAAGTTGAACTGGTGGATCTAAAGAAACAAAATACGTGAAATGTTGCCTGGTAGATGTTTTATATAATAAAAAATAATTAGGAATAAATACCTCAGCTTGTCTATCATAATTAGGGATAATGTACAGTTAGGTGATTATGTCTGTAAAGCCGTACCTTGCAGTGTAGGGAGCAGTACCACAGCCAACCACAGGCATGCAGAGACACACCTAGACATCTTAGCCTGGAAATTAATTTTAAAAAAAATAATAATAATAAAAAAAAAAACATTTCACAGGTTTTAGCACACCTCTTCTTGTTTTAAAGCTGTACTGACAGCAATGTGTCTGACAACACAGGTAGGCACATGCACTCCCACCTAGAAAATTACCATGGATTACTGCTGATGTTGACTCAATCAAGACAGCATAATCAGCAGTCACATGCAGAAATAAAGTAAACACTAGACCTTCATGGATTACCTGAAAGACACTTACCATCCACTGAAACCAAGGTTTATTTTTCCTTTTTAAATTGATTACGCGGTGTCAATTGTCTTCCTCACATTGATCATCTTACTCAACGGCCATCGTTTATTGATAGCCATCAATCTTTGGGAAGTAAACATCAAAATCTGCAGAACAAAATATCCAGTTTACTCAAATATCCTTGTTCAGCCAAATTTATTATTTTTTAATACGACAAAGTACCACACGAATATACCAATCTATACATACAAGTAAGGAAAGTCTGTTGAAGACATAACCAACATAATCTGCGATTCAAAAACCAAATAATGAGGAACAAAGCAAAACTACAAATTCTTTAATGATTAACGGGATAAAAGGGCCAGATGTTTGACTTTTAGAAATGACAAAGGCTTATTTGTGATCATCAGGGTGTGGTGTTAGACCACAGGGATCAGCAGTCTACATTTAATTGCTCATTACTGCGGTGAGTATGCCACTATTCACCCATAATGAAAATGTGTAGCCCAAAGAAATGTGGTTTTCAGTTTCCACTAAACTAATTCTAGTGGAACTTTAACAACCAACAAACAACATGCCAGTTTCCTGCGTAAATAATAGCTAAATAATTAAACCAATTATTCAGTAACTGTGGCAGTAACAAATTAGAAATTAAATGTTTTTAAAAAAAAATTGTTACTCATAAATAATGTTAACCCTTCCTGTAGTTACAAAATAATTAGCAAGTGTAGAATTAATAATTGAGTATTACCAAACAGTTAGTCATGATAGTGGCTTTTGAACATTTAGGGATACAAAGATCAGCTCTTATTGTAAAATCTCTGTTCACTCAAGATATCTCACTAATTCTTTTAAATGCCTATTAGCATGTATAACATTATGGTTAGTAGCCCAAAATTAATTCAGTAAATATCCCATTTCTGCTTTGTTTTGTAGCTGTCATATTTAAACGGTCAGGTGAGTTATTACAGCATGGCACTGGAACTGTAAAATGCTGAAATGATCTAGTAACAAATAAGAAGTTATTGTTTGTATTGTATTTTATAGATTATATAAAACAACAATGGCTAAACTGAGAGATTCTTAATACATTTTTAAAATTTTTTTTAAAGATATCATTGATGGGTGAATGCCTTTGAATTCATACTCAAATTTGGTGAGTTCAACTCAAAAATATGTATGTCACTTTCGTATTCTCTGTTATATTTAAGAGTATATTAATATCGGGACCCTAAGGAA
Source organism: Ictalurus punctatus (assembly GCF_001660625.3). Classification (NCBI taxonomy): domain Eukaryota; kingdom Metazoa; phylum Chordata; class Actinopteri; order Siluriformes; family Ictaluridae; genus Ictalurus; species Ictalurus punctatus. Next base: position 16,633,924 of record NC_030441.2, on the reverse strand, counting down.
GCTAAGCTCTGGTCAGCCAATGAAAATCATTTCACATATTTGCTTCACTGAGAAATTAAAATGAACGCATACATGTAAAGACCTGTTATAGACAATAAAGGATTCCACATTTTTAAGACAATAATGCAAAATTGAGCTGATTTCTTTCTGCTAAAGAGATACAGAACTCTGTACTGTAAGCATGATATCCTCCAGGTGAGTTCAAGAACATTTTTTCCTATATAAGTGCCTGCTAATTCTGTGTTTTTGAAGTGTAGTTTCGGGAAACAACCTGCACCCTGCCGAGGTTGTTACCTTTCCGCTACTGTTGGCATCATCTGGAAAGCATAAATCATCTTGATTCCCTGCTTTCATGTCTAGACTGGCACAGCAGCAGGACATCAGCACTAAGAGAATACAGATTACGTTTTTCCAGTAAAAAAAACAAAACAAACAAAAGTAGGCCTGCTAAATAGAGAATACACGGACTTAGCTTGGGATTCCTCACTCCTGCAGCTGTACCAACCAACCTTACAGTACCTGCAACACTTAACCTCAATGTACACATTATGCCTTAAAATACATTTTGCTATATTTTATGCTGAACCCTGCCCCTGCTGTTCTATTAAAAGAGTCTGGTGTTTAACCTCAAGCACCCACGCTGCCAGGAAATTCACTCACAGTGGCTTGGTTGTGGTTACAGCAGCCCCACTCCCTTTACACACCTCAACTAAGGGACAGTATACTCTCACACTGAACAACGGTCTGTGTCAAAATAATATCTCATTTGAATGTAACCACAACGACCAGTGAGAACGCTATTCTGACCAGCTGTTTAGTACAGTAGTAGCCCATGTGGTTTGGAAACTGGGATGCAGCCTTTGAGAAATTTAACTGTGTGGTTTATGGGTTCAGCCAATTTGGAAATTAAATAGCTGGCTTCATTTCTCTTTGCCACAGCCAAATAAGGAGCAAACAAATTGTGACAGGAATTGTTTTTTGTTTGTGCTTTTAAAGCACCAGCAGCCCATCGGTCAGAGTTTAGTAAGTATAAAGTAAAAGTATAGCAGACTTTACTGTTTTCCTTAATAAACAAGCAGAATTCAGGAAAAGTTATAGTTAGCATACCAACCTTACCTTAATAAAAGTAATATATTATATTATTATTAATATTATTATTATTATACAAACCCAATCTTTCTAACCTCTCACTCTCGTATATGTTTTTAACGCATTTTTGCATAGTAAGGAAATTAATAGGTTTGAAATTGATTTAATCTACTAATAAGACATGGAAACTGATGGAAACCTATCAAATGCAAACTCATATAATAAAGGCATGGCATTAGTTAAAACGACATACGACAAATAAATAACAAATAAACCCGGTTTAATTATTGTGTTAGTACCTACTGCGTTATTAGCTTAGTTACTGCTTTCCCACTGTATCTGATAGAGCCACCTGACCAACAAAGATGTGCTTACCTCGTTTAAATGTCTGTGTTTTAACCATTTTACTAAAACAATGCATGCAATCTATCCTATACACACTCAGCTAAGAACCCTGATGATGAGATTCGGCTTCTCTGATTACATCAGTGCGTATAGATTCTGCAGATCAGAAGAATATGACTCTTTTTGACTCTACTTGCTTGTCCGTGCGTTTTCAGGGCTCAAAGGGCTCCGCACCAGATTAGGCTCATACTTAAAACTCCATACACAGACTCATGCCTTTATCTTGTGCATGCTGTGTCCTTATGAGGTTTATACATGCTCATAACATTGGTTTTTTTTTTTTTTTTTTTAAATGCTGTTTCAGTGTCCTGGTTCTTTGGTGGTGGAGTAAGCGTCCTCTGATCCAAATGGAACAAAGAGCCCTTATTGGCTCTTTGGTTGTCTTCTGTCCATCAGAAAGTATTCCAAGTACAACCCTTAACTTAAAAACCTTTGAAGAAGCCATCCTTTTGTTTTGTTTTTTGGTGTGATAAACCAGTGATTTCTACAGTATATTCTTTTAATAAGTTTTAAATGAAATGTTAAGTCATTTCATTGGATTTGCTGCATAGTTTGAATCACTGCTTACGTCAATCTGCATGCCAGGTTACATTTTCTTTTCTATTTTCTTTTTAATCCAGAAAAAAAAAAAAACTATGCTGGTCAGCTGATTAATAAAAACAGGTATACAATATGACGTGAAATATTTCAATATATTATAAGGAAATATATTAGTATATAAGAGGCATGTTTACAGCACAACTGAGTGTTAGACTTTTTCTCATGGTATGAATTCAACTGTAACTAATACACAATTATTTATTATGGACAATATGTGTATCCTCTTTGTAAATAAAAAAAAATGGAGGAAAATTTAAACAGAAAAAAAAATGAGATGTTTTCCATCTACAGATTTTATAGCAATACAAAAAGCAAAGCAAGAAAAAAAAATCTTAGATTTATTTATTTATTCATTTTAACCTAAATAGATTTCTCACCTTTAAGTGCAGGATTCATCTCGCAGGAAGCAGAGGTCGTTAATAGAGATACACACCACACACACACACATACACACCCCGCAGCATCGCTGGAACAAAAGTGCAGAGCAGTCAGTCATGACAGGACTATTAAACACTCACTACACACTGCCTCTGAGCCGGAGCTGTGCCCAACTTCCCACCTCCCGGGACCTTCCTTCCTGCCCCCACCCCTACCCCCACGCCTTCCCAATGCGCGCACACGTCTCTGTGTACGCGCGCACACTGTGTGTGTCTCTGTGTACGCGCGCTCTAACAGGAAAAAGTTTTGTTTATTTTTTATTTCAAAGAAGCATGTAATTAACTATTGAGATCATGTATTACAGCAGTGTATTATGTTTTGCATGCTAAAATGATTAGAGGCTTCGTCATTTTATTCAGACTTGATTTAAAGCAAAACAAATGACGTGTTATATCATTAAAAAAAACAACAAAGATAACTCTCTGGTTGTTCCTCTGAGAGAAGGTATGGTGTTTCCATATCAGACAAACGTTCTTTATTCCTTAATATACATATCGATACATACACATAACTAACTAACTAGCTAACCAACTAGCCAATCAACTAACTAACTAGCAAGCCAACTAACTAACCAACTAGCCAGCTAACTGAATTAACTGAACTAACTATTTAACTAACTAGCCAACTACCTAACTAGCCAACTGACTAACTACCCAACTAACTAGCTAACTAACTAATCAACTAACTAGTCAACTAACCAACCAACTAAATAAATTGATAACTAACTAGCCAGCTGACTATCTACCTGACTAACTAGCCACCTACCTAACTATTCAACCAACTAACTGTCTAACTATCTAACTAACCAACTAAGTAACGGACTAACTAAATAAGTAACTAACTTACTAACCAACAATCTAACTTACCAACTATCGAACTTACTACCCGACTAACTAACTAACTAACAACTAACTAACTAATTGATTATTTAACTAGTTAACTACTTAACTACTTAACTAATACATTGAAGGCTTATATCAATGCACTAGTTCTAACAGGGTGAATTCAGGTATACTGAGACATCACACTGAACAAAAACAAAAAAGATTAAGTGTTTCAGTAAATACAACAAATCTGTGATTTTCACACAAAAATGTAATGAATTATTAGAATTATTTAACTGCTTTAAGTTCTGTATGGGAATACAGTGGATATAAACAGTCTACACACCCCTGTTAAAATAGCAGGTTTTTGTGATGTAAAAGAAAGAAACCAAGATAAACCATGTCAGAAACTTTTCTACCTTTATTGTAAAATTGCCACCGATTAATTAAAGTGAAAAACAGTGTAAATCGTTTTGGGGGAGGGGGGGGGGGGGGGTAATGAAAAAATAAAAATTGTAGAATAACCTGGTTGCATAAGTGTGGACACCCCTAAACTAATACCTCTTTGAAGCATCTTTAGATTTTATCACTGCATTCAATCTTTTTGGGTAAGGGTCAATCGGTTTGGCGTATCTTCACATAGCAATATTTTGCCATTCTTTCTGGCAAAAGCATTCAAACTCACAAAAATGTAAGTTTTTGTCATGTGACGTGAGAGGGATGTAATGCTCTGTCTGTCCGCTAGGCGGCCCCGGTGTTCTTCGTGACTAGAGGGAACAGGGTGGGTTATTGGTGACGTCACCGCTCCCTCTGCAGTATCCGGCGGAGAGTTTCCGCTACTCGGCCTTTTCAGCTGAGTGTCTCCGCCGGGCTGCAGTCAGAGCCAGCGCCTCCTGCAACACCGCTCCACAATCCGACAAAATGATCATCTACAAGGACATCATCACCGGTGAGAACGCTCACTAACGCACTCTGAGTGTCTTCCCCGGTGTGACCCTGCCGATATTTTCTGTTTTTTAGCGCGTTTGGGTTGAAGAAAAAAAAACATAAAAAACCCCACTCTTCACGTCTCGGTGGCGCCTGAGGCCTAGTTAGCATAGTTAGCTTTTCCGCCCAGGAGCTCGAGCGCTTACACATAGCTAGCGTTGTATTAAAAATGACGGCTTTATTGTCCCTTTTTACACTCTATAGAGTTTATACTTGTTTAGGGAAGAGTTTAAAAGAACTGTAATATCACGAATTAAACAAGAAACACTTTATTAGCCTGTTAGCTGTTATGCTAAAATGCCGGCATGTTGACTAGCCGAGTTCCCCCCCACCCTCTTCTTCCCACCGGCGCTTTAAACGGCCACGTAGCACTGAGCTAACTCTCCTCTGTAAAGTTAACTTTAACTGTGGCCAGATTTCTCTCATGTTTGTTTGAACTCATGGTTTGTTTTGTTTTTTTGAGTTATATCTGCTCTTTATTTGAGTCATTAATCATCACTAGTTTTAGTCAGCCGGGCAAACATCACTGGCTTGGTGGCATTTTCCAGGCCTTGGATCCATCTCACTTCATCTGGGATCAGTTGAGGGATGAATCAGCTGACAAAATGGCTCTGAATCTGGCAAACAGGACAAAAGAGAGGATTTAGCTTCATCGAGCTTAATCTTTAGCACTGTGTAACAGTTTTTGTGATCAGCTGATGTGTAAGATTGTGATCCGAGGTTGTACTAAGTCTGCTTTTCCTTCATGTTTCAGGAGACGAGATGTTCTCAGACATCTACAAGATCAAGGACAACGGCATGATGCTCGAAGTCGAGGGAAAGGTAACTGGACCGTCTGTGTGTACATTCACCCCCCATGTCTCCAATTTAGAAATCTTCAGGTTCAAACGAGTGATTCAGTTGTTTGACTCATAGCTCGGTGAGTCATATGAGGGACTGACTTTCTATCCGAGAATCCACCCTGCCCTGAAACTCACGCCTCAAGAGTGGCTTTACCTCACTGGTGTTTTGCATTTCCTCCTCCTTTTTTTTTTTTTTTTTTAATTCTTTTTTTTAAATACAGAATCTAAAACTTCTAGTACACGGGTTGGCTTTTGTTTTGTGTGTGTACACGTTTCGGGAATTTAAGAAAAATCTTGTGCTTGGGAATATCGTGAGGAATCGATCACGCCGGGTTAGACTCGAAATTCCGAGAGAGTTCGAGGGAGATGGTTAATGTTTCCTGGGAAAGAAGTCGCTCTAGCGGCGGTTTCCTTTCAGACGAAGGATGAGTGAAGTAAACAGCAGGCCGTTTAGAAGTGATGAAACGACTCCGGTTTGGGAACGTCTGTAGACCCGTTTCGTCTTCAAACGTTGACGGAAAAGTGGAATTTTAAGGGAAACCGTCCGTCGTTCTCGTTCGGTGTGAATTCCCGCACCGTAATGAGGTGTGTCTCTAATAATTGCGTATCAATGTCTCATGCCTCCGTTACTAGTTCTTAAATGTCTTTGGATTAGCAGTTAAGGCATGAGATGGGACGCGTAATAAACTTTTTCCCCACACGAGCGTTTTAAGGACTAAAACCTGACTAGTCTCTAGAAATAAAAACATCTGAACAATGTCTTGAGGTGTGGTAGCCGTGGTATAAGCGGACTAATCGACTCGGGGCCGTTGGATCATTAGAAAATAACGCACATCCGAGGTGCATCGGCCGCATTGCCACCTTGGTGTGCGTAATTTTCAACTGATTCTTCGGACCCGAGTCGATTACTCCGTACTTAATGTATTAGGTTGTTTTACATGTTGCTTGAATTGAGTTTTGAGTCTCTGCGTGAACGTAAGCACTCGGCAGTGGGCCTGTAGACGCCATCTGTCTGTGTGAATCTGAGGAAGGGAAGTGAATATCTCGTTGTCGTGTTCTTTTAGTTTATCCTAAGAGCGTTCGGTTTCCTGTTACGACAGACTCGGTGTGGAGTAACGTTTATTCCTCAGCTTCACAGCAGAACAGCATATTCACCGATGTCTCATGTGTGTAGATGATCAGCAGAGCAGAGGGTGAGATAGACGACGCGCTGATCGGTGGCAATGCGTCCGCAGATGTCCAGGATGAAGGCTGCGACACGACCATGGTCTCCGGGGTCGACATCGTCCTCAACCACAAGCTCCAGGAAACCAGCTACGACAAGAAGTCCTACACAGCCTACATCAAGGACTACATGAAGGCGTGAGTGTTCTCCGTGTAATGTTATAACACCGTCTTCTGTTTTACTTTGAACTCGTATGAAATTTTAGTTTTAAAGTTAAAAATGAACGAGACTAACCACATCCTGTTGTCGAGCTTAAAGGGATCTCAGCGACTCCAACAGGGCATTCGGTTACTTCCTGGCTGGAGTTCAGGAACTAGGTCTTAATATTTATTTATATCAGCTCACTGAGACATGGAAGAGGTTTCATAGCATTTTATAGGATTTTATTTACACCACCTGATCTGAATAGCGGTAAAAGCGGACGTCTCGTGTGTTCGGAGTACACGCCTTTAATTTCATGTTCAGCATTTGGAAACACCCCAAGTTGTCACGTTTGTGCTGCCTCAGTTTTTAAAATACTATACATTGAACTATAGGCGCACTTTCTCTCTCAACAAAACGGTTTTGTGTGCGATCGCCATCACGTCATAGTTTTATGTCACTTCAGCAGCTCTGGGCACGAGAACAACGGCACAAACGAATGAGACGATTTGGGGGTGAATTTGGAGCATTGCGGGGGCTGGTGACATCATCACCTGTAATTCAGGTTAATCCCGAAAAGCGAAATGCTGCTCTTTGACCTTAGTGTTCATATCTTTTTCCAGACTAACCAGTCCTTGTTCTTTTCTTTTTTTGCATCTGTTGACTGCCCGGTTGCTTCTCTTGTGAGCGAGTGGGTTTTAATTTATAGATGCTAAATGAACAGTCCCTGCGCTTTCTTCCTGTCCTGTCTGTGACTCAGGAGATTGAATTGGGGACAACATGGCTTCCTCGAGGGGACCAAATTTAATCCCTTTATTTCATGTGGAACGTACGTTGAATACGTGCTTGTTTTTCCGCGACAGGGTGAAGGCTAAGCTGCAGGAAACGAGTCCTGAACGGGTAGAGCCTTTCATGGCTAACGCTCCAGCTGAGGTCAAGAAAATCCTAGGCAACATCAAGAACTTCCAGGTAACTCTCCGGGGGCCTCGACCGATAACGAGTGCGAAAGCGTACGATGATGACGATCTTAGGACACCTTTGGAGGTCACGACCAGTGAAACGAAATCATATCCTGAGTGCGATTGAACACTAAAAGTCACGGCTCTGCTTTCGCAGTCCTCCCTCTGACCGAAATCTCCCTCGGTGCAGTTTTTCACAGGTGAATCCATGAACCCGGACGGCTCGATCGGCCTGCTCGACTTCCGCGAGGACGGAGTGACGCCGTATATGCTCTTCTTCAAAGACGGTCTTGAGATCGAGAAATGCGTAAGTGATTGACTTAAACGATGCTTATCGTTTGATCAATAAAATAATACACACTGGCGCTAGGAATGGAGATTTTTGGTTCTGAACAACGAAATCTGATTTTGAGGGACTAGTTTTTATGTCTTTACACATTAGTAAGCGTGGTTTCTTAAAGAGACTCGAGCCATCGTGGCTCATGACTTAATACTTGTATTAGGAAATGAGGGTTTTCAGGGAAATATATAGCGTTATATGTAGTAGGCGGAGCTTAAAGCCTTAATTTATGTTGTTACGGTTCCATTAAAGTTGTGTGAATGGTTAAACGTTTTTTTTATTTATTTTTTTTATAAAGAACATTTTATTACTACAGTTTAATAGTAAGCATGTAGTAAATCTGAGAGGAAAAAATATGCATAATTTCTGCCTGTAGTGTCTCGCCTTAAAACGTACGATCTTTACAAGGCGCTTGTTTAGTGGAAGTTTTTTGTTTTTATTTATTTATTTGGAGTTCCGTTAAATGTTCGTTTGGGGTCTAGCACAGGATAATAATGAGAGTTGGGGTGGTTGAACGAATGGGCGGAGCCCCATTTCTGGCATCCACTGATAGACCTGCTGCCTTTATCAATGGCCTCTGGGTTTGCACAGCGATGCAAAAATAATCCTCTTCGCGCTTTCGAGCTGTCTGTGAAGTGGCAGCCGCAGATTGAAGAGAGGAGAACAGTCCACCCACGTTAGTCCGGCTGTAGTACCCTGCCTCGTCATGGGGGGCGGGAAAGGGTGTCGACCTCGCGTAAATTAGACACAAGCTCATAAACTGTTAGTGTACAGTGTTGGAGGAACAGTTCTGTCCTCCCAAGTTCCCTCCGAACGTTCACCTTCTTCACCCGTGTCCAGTTAACAGCAGTTTTACAAGAAGCACACGGACAGTTCTGTCTTCAGATTTGTCTAAGATAACGACACGTGGAAGACGCCGCCCCGGTCCCAGCTTCACTTCCTACTCAACGTTTGACCGAAAAAAGCTTTATCCTGTCGTATACAACTTCTCATTATGCGTGTAGATATGACGAAGATAAATAACGCTTGGAAGGAAGTACGTAGGGAGTAGCTAAGCATGTAAACTTAGATGGTGTGTGTGTTTAAAATAAAATAAAAAACCCATCTTGATGTGTGTGCACGAGACGTTCAGGTGATGTACAGTCGCTCACACGTGTGAACGTCGGGTTCTTGAGTGAACTCTAGTGAAGTTTCTATAGTTAATAGTCATGAAGTTTTGTTTAAAGTAGAGGAATGAATAAAAAAAAAACTTACAACAGTTAGCTGTTGGTGTAAATGTGGTTGTTTAATTTAGTCATTTGTGAAAGGTTCGGTCGGGTTCATGTCTGATGACCTCTCTCTCTCTTCAGTAAACTACCTTGCTCGTGTCCCTGACCGCTTCTCCTCGTCAGCGCGTGGCCGTGAAAGCTTTTGGATCAGATCATTCATTCCACTCGACTCCCATCAGGATCAGGACCGGAAGCTCTTTTTAAACCTCCTCCCTCCTCCTCCTCTACGGCCACCGCTTCGATTCCTATATCAGCGTCCATGCAGAAGAACTCAAAGCCCCTCCGCACACCAGCTCGACGGGGTGAACAGTATTTTAGTGAGCTGGATCACATTGCAGAGAGCTTTGCATTGTCGGGGGAAGAAGACACGATGCAGCTCACTTTAGGGTTTATTTTATTTTTAATTTTCATCACCAACTTTGACTGCCTGGGAATTGGTTTTGCTGTGTGCATGTCAGCGCTCAGACGGCAGTCGTGCAGGTATTATTACCCCCCCCCCCCCCCTCCCCCCCTCCTCAAAATCACAGGATTGTATAGGATTTCTTGGCACTATTTGTGAAATAAAGTCAAGCTGCTGGCTAAAGGTGTCTTGTGTGCAGAGTTAAGAGTTATTTATTTAAAATTTTGTATATGAAATCTTCAGGTATTGCTGTGAAGGAACGCTGCAGTAACTAATCTGTCGTTTAGGTGTGAGAGAGAGAGAGTGCAGGTACAGACACGTCTCCCTGTGCTGAGGGGAAAAAAGCAGTACGTGTATGGTATTCTAAGGCCCGGGTGTGTATTTAGGGTGAGGTCCTTCAAACTCTCCTCTGATTACATCTTAAACTTAATGGAGTCCATGTTAAAGGTTCTTTTATAAATTACGCTTTATATAATATTGTAAGCACTGAATCGGTTCTCCAAGTGTCTCAGAGTTATAAGGTTATATAGGTGTGTTTTTGTGTGTAAAACATCAACATTGCATATATTAATCGATTAACATACGTTGATGTACTTGATTTGTTCCACAGGTCTTGTCCGTATATGTTAGTGGTGTAAAGATCTGATAATGTTAACGATTGAAATGAATCGAATCGAGGGAGCAATCGTAAATAGGTTATAAATTATTGAAAAAGGACAGACAACTGGTGTGTAAATAAATTATAACAGCTAGCATGGTGATTTTGCCCATGATGCTGATGCTTAAAATGGTCCTTATCATACATGAATTAACACGCGTCTACTCCAGATTCAGATATCGATTGGAGGCTACGAAGTTGTAGCAGGTTCTGACCATGAAAATGGCCGTATAAATGCTGTGTAAATGATTGCATGTGATCTGATGTTTCAGACATACATGTGTTCTTTGTATAATGTTAGATCTCCTTCTGAACAGTGTTGCTTCTAGAAGCACTGCTGTCAATCAAATTGTTAATTAAATATCTGATTGTTTAAAAAAAAAAAAATAATTGTGAACTAGTCCTAGGTTTTTCACTCAACTGAAAGAAAACTATTGCAGGACAATTCTTTGGATTCTTTTATATAAATAATTATCACAAAAAAAAGTTTTTGATTTACCTTTGCAAGGGCACATGGAAATGTTTGAAGTGGGCGTGGCCACTTTTACTTAAATGGCTATAAGTTGAATTGGGATACTTATGTATGGGCTTAATCTGCAGGCAGACATAAAAAAAAAAAACTGACCAGTTGGTGGTGCTATAACAGAACAAAGCATGAAATTGGCACTAAATGCGGAACCATTGGTCCAATAAATGAATCTAGCAAGAATTCTCCTTGTCCAAGGTCCAGTCAGCATATATAGCTGCGTTTCCACCGAAATTACCCAGAATAATTAGTCCCCGGACTAATAAAGTATTAGTATCCTTTTTCATCGTAGCTCGCCGTTTCCAGTTCCTGCTGTATTTCATCCTTATCATAAATACTTAACACCTGAACCTCGTCGTCCCATCGGTCGTATTTTTTAAGAAACTCCGTTGTGTTGCTTCAAATCGCAATAAACAACTGTTACCGTACGCACTGCAACAGACTTTAAAAAAACTGTGGTTGAAAAAAAAAAAATGCACTTAACCAATCAGCATGTTCAGCACCCAAGTCCCACCCCCTAAAGTTCCTGAACTTTGGAAAAGTACCCCCTCCTGAGTAGGGACTTTCCAAGGGGGAGATATTTTACCCGGAACTTAATTTAGACCCTGACCACCGAGTACCTCCAGAAGTCGCTAGTTCCTGCAGTGGAAACACAGCTAGAGAACAATTTTGAATCTTGAAAAACAAGGCCATCATCGGTCAATCAACATTCAGCAGCTATTAGACAAGCTTAACGAAGGCCCATATTTCTTTCAGTTATTAACTAATATCTCGACATCTTTAAGGCCCTAAAGCGCTTGAACACCCGATAATTGCTGCTTTTGATTGTTGGTTCTTAATAACTCATAGAAGAGCTCGATAATAGAATATGTATTAAACAATAACTTTGATAATGGTGGGGTGGACGATTAGAATTTTGTCCCCGGTGTAAGTAACATTGAAAGGTGAAAAACAGGATGCTGAACCGGTGCAGACGTTTAAAGATCACGCAGAGTTTAATTCAATTTGTACTACACGTTTATTTCACCAGTGCAAATAACACGTTAAAACTGATGCTAAAACCATAAAGACTGAAAGGGTTTGTCTACAGGCTGCTCTTCGTCTGATCTGATCGTAACAATGCCCTGGACATTTTTTTTTCCATAAAAAGAAGTAAAAACACGACTCCAAAAAAAAAAAAAAAAGATTTAAAAAAAGGTTAATTTCACTATACGGTATTAAAGAGACTGAATTGGTTTCCATAGCAACCTGTCTACCGGCTGCTTCTGTTACAGTGAGACGAGACGCTTCGGAAAGCGGTTTATGGATCGGCGCCGGAGAGGACGAAGCTGCTCAGTCGCTCTTCTCTTCGTTCTGGTAATGTCTGTACTCGGGCTTCAGCTCCCAGGTGTTCTTATGCGTTCCCTTCACGTTGTAGATACCGATGTCGCGCAGGATCTCCTTCAGGTAGATCTGAGTGTAGAGACACACACGACACATGCTTGGTCAAAAATGGTCACTTTTCTGGCCACGAGCTTCAGGATCTGATTACAAGCAACACCGTGAGCTTTTTATAACCTGGGAATTTGAACAGACAAATTCATCAACACCTTCTGACCAATCAGAATCAAGAATTCAAAAGCCCTGTGGTATAAATCGCTCCTCCAAGAGATTATACTTTGAAGCTTTATTCTTAATCTAGCGACACTGATTTAAGTAATTATTGTGCATTATGGGATAATAAATAAACCTTCTCCCCACCCTTCCTGTGTCTTACCACAGGCTGTTTGGTGATGTCTACCAGGTCTTTAATGTTGTAATACTGGTGCTTCTCAAACGCAGAGAACAGCATGTCCAACACCTGCTGCCTGTCCGCTCGCGCTCTTTTACCTTCTTCCTTCTTCTTTTTCTCATAATCCAGCTGTGGGGAAAAAAAAAAAACCAAACAACTTCATATTAGGTGCGTCTCACTCGGCTCCCTAGTTCAGTAGTCTGATCGGGGAGACGGGAATTTCAAGGGCTGTCTCAATCGCAAAATCCTTCTGGGGCGTTAGCGGCCTTAAAAAGGAAAAAAACCCATAATTCGATGCAAAAACCAGGGAGCTTTTTCCGAATCATCTCAGCTTGGAAAAAAAAAAATGCCGGACGAACCCTCGGCCAACTTCTCGCTACAAAAGTAAGTAGCTTGTTCTCGTCGTCGTAGCTCTCGAATGATTACTTACGTTAGCGGTTTGTAACTTCATTTGACGTTCTGTATATGGGTTGTTCGAGTCTGACGAGTTTTAAGTGTTTAATGATTAAAAATAAATCCACTAGCTAGCCAACGATCCTGCCTGAAGTACAGAAAAGTGTGATTAAACGCACAAATTTATATGACGTATGATGTCAGAAAGATATCGGTCCTGCCTGCTGTTGGTCAATGCTCTCTCGACTCACATTATAAGCGTGGTTGGCCACAGGTTTGTAGTTGGTGGTGACTGCTTTATCCAGCTGCTGAGAGAAGCGGTGGGGCTTCGACGACTCCTCGATCTGCAGCCTGGAACGAAATGAGAGATCACATGAGCAAGCAATTTTAGGGCTTCCTAAGTGTACAGTCCCCTCCGAAAGTATCGGGACGGCAAGGCCGATTCTATTGTTTTCGCCACACGTTTGGGTTCGAGATCAGAATTTCAGCTTTCGTTTCCTCATATATACATCTAGACGTTTTAAACAAATTAGGACACTGGGGGCAGAGCCCACCGATTTTTTGGGTGAGTAAAAGTAATGGGACAGACAGGTAAATAACACTTCATCTTTGGGTGCGTATCCCTTGTTTGCAATAACTGCATCAAAGCGATAAAGAAATAGAAACTGGCCTCGCTGTTCCAATACTTTCAGAAGGGACGGTATGTGTAAGACCTTTTCACCTTTTTAACCTCATGTAGTGCTCGTTGGCGGCTGCTCTGCACTCGGCTCGCTGCACCACCAAGCCTTCCAGCGCTATTTTGTCTTTGTGAGGACACACACACAGAGAGAATTATTAAAAGGTCATCATCTGCTCACACACTGATGACACCAAAGACCGCTTCCGTTCGGTCAGAGACGGCGTGTTCCATAACTCTCCTTACGACATTCTCTGGACGCGCCATTTCCCGACACACGGCCTACCGCAAAATCTTACAGTCTGCATCGTGATCGTGATGAGGACGGCTTGGGTGATATTCTAATCGGCTCACGCCACAACTCATTGCATCATCAGTTTAAACTCGTGTAGCGAGACTCTGATTGTTCTAAAGACGCTCGAATAGTCCTGAGAGTAGACAGAGGACTCACCTGGGCCCGTAGCAGTACCTGAACTGCTGCCTTCAGCGTCTGACTGGCCTATGAGAAGGATGGCAACATGAGAACCAAAGGAACACACACACACACACACACACACACACACACACACACACACACACGCGTACACACAAACACACCAAGGCTCATACATACATACATACACACACTGCCACGCGCCAAGCCCCCCCACCACACACACACACAGAGATGCACATGTTGCAAGGAGTCAATTAAGTGCGCACAAATTTCCCTCATCACTCACTCTCACACACACACACACACACACACTCATGGTGTGCGACCTGTCCGATGTGAACACAGCGGCACGGCCACGCCCTGATCCCAATTCTGAAGCACGTTCACTTCACTCCTACTCCAGACACCAAAGACTCATTAAACGTTCTAGAAGAACAATGTAATTATGAAAGTGAGGTCATTTTGAGCAACGGACACAAACACACCGTCACGCGCTAATCACGCTTTATTTAAATGGACATCAGTTGCTTACGTCGTCATGGCAACAAACACCAAGCCCCTGAATGTCATTCATACACACCCCCCCCCCCGATTTAATCACCTGCCATTTCCCAGCTCCCAACCAGAAAGGATGAAGGCTAACACATGCGGCCTCCGAGAAACGCATCTGTTCAGTGTGACACACTCGGAGGAAAGTGCTATCTACCCTCACAGTTGCCTACGATTGGCCAGCGTCACTGTGACTGACAGGGGAGAGATAGTAAACCATCCCTCCCAACCTAGAGACAGTTTTGTTGGTGGAGACACCAGTGTTGATGAGAGGTCAGAGGAACATGGCCAGATTCGAGCTCCCAGGAAGTCTATAGTAACTCGATCGCTCTTTACGACCGTGGTGAGCAGAAGAGCTCTGACGTTTGATATGAACTGAAGGTCTTGACCTGTATGTGCATGATTTTATGCCCTGCACTGCTGCTACATGATTGGCTGAGCAGATAACTGCACTGCGAATGAGCAGGTGTTCCTACAGAAACGATACGACATTAGAATATGCGCGTTATTATAACTCTGAATCAACACCTTCCGACCAATCAGAATGGAGAATTCTACAGCGCTGGAAAACGGAGTGGAAAAACGATGAAATGGAGCTCGGATCAGCCTGAGCGCTGGAGTGAGGAGAGAAGAAAAGCTCTTCGTGTTGAGATTGGCCTGCAGTGTCTCTCTGAGGAAAATCCCCCAAGCTCAGTCCTGACGCTGACGCAAACCCGAGCTTACCCTCAAACAGTCAGCAGGCACTGTTTACCATGCACACCACACCACATCACACACACACACAACCCAAGCTTAGCACAGAAACACCGGTCATGTGTGTGAGAGAGAGAGAGAGAGAGAGAGAGAGAGAGAGAGAGAGAGAGAAGCTTGATTTGGTTTGTGGAAACCAGGTTATTGTCACAGGAGTGCACCATCTAATCACACCCACGACACGGCAACACGACACGACACACACACTGATCCATTAATAAAGCAGACGCAAAAGGTCGCACACGGGCAGCGGTGGAAAGCTCAACACAGACGGACAGCATCATCACACCAAAAATGCCGGACCGATCGGCTACTGTGAATCGCCCGGTTCGAGAAAACAAACCGAAGATGAGGAGCAAGAGCCAAATCGAGCCAGAGAGAGAGACAGAGAGATAGATAGAGAGAGAGATAGATAGAGAGAGAGTGATGGGGGGGGGTGGGTTAAAAGAGATTCACAGAGAGGGTGTGTGAGAGAGAGATGGGGGGAGTTAAAGAGAGAGATTCAGAGAGAGAGAAAGAAGGTTAGAGAGAGAAAGACAGAGACAGAAGGTTAGATTCAGAGAGAGAAGGTTAAAGAGAGATTCACAGTGAGAGAAGGTTAGAGAGAGAGATAGATTCAGAGAGAGAGAGAGAGAGAGAGAGAGAGAGAGAGCTGGTCAGAGAGAAGGTTAGAGAGAGAGAGAGAGAGAGAGAGAGCTGGTCAGAGAGAAGGTTAGAGAGAGAGAGAGAGAGAGAGCTGGTGAGAGAGATTCAGAGAGCTGGTGAGACAGATTCAGAGAGAGAGAGCTGGTGAGAGAACGTTAGAGAGAGAGAGTGAGAGAACGTTAGAGAGAGAGAGTGTGAGAGAGAGCTGGTGAGAGAGATTCAGAGAGAGAGAGAGAGAGAGAGCTGGTGAGAGAGATCCAGAGAGAGAGAGAGAGAGCTGGTGAGAGAGATTCAGAGAGAGAGAGTGACAGAGAGAGAGAGAGTTGGTGAGAGAGATTCAGAGAGAGAGAGAGAGCCGGTGAGAGAGAACGTTAGAGAGAGAGAGAGCTGGTGAGAGAGAAGGTTAGAGAGAGAGAGAGAGCTGGTGAGAGAGAGAGAGAGCTGGTGAGAGAGAAGGTTAGAGAGAGAGAGAGAGCTGGTGAGAGAGAAGGTTAGCGAGAGAGAGAGAGTTGGTGAGAGAGAGAGAGAGAGCTGGTGAGAGAGAGAGAGAGCTGGTGAGAGAGAGAGAGAGAGAGAGAGAGCTGGTGAGAGAGAAGGTTAGAGAGAGAGAGAGAGCTGGTGAGAGAGAAGGTTAGAGAGAGAGAGCGAGCTGGTGAGAGAGCAGGTTAGCGAGAGAGAGCTGGTGAGAGAGAAGGTTAGAGAGAGAGAGCTGGTGAGAGAGAAGGTTAGAGAGAAGGTTGGAGAGAGAGGGAATCAGTAGAGCTGAAAGCACGACAACAAACCCAATCAAGCGAGCGTTAATGACTTACCAGTGCAGCAGCTCAGATGTTTCTAACACATCAGCTCTTTAATATCATCATCATCATCATCATCATTACCATCTCAGAGCTCACAGCTCGCTTCTCAGACCAACATTGAGCGTTCATTATATGTTTATTTATTTATTTACACATTTCGATTCCTTAGCTACACAGGGACGCAGCAGCGCTACACCGTGTTTATCGTCCCAAACCACAGAAGTTTAAAAAAACAAAAAACAAAAAAAAAGGAATATAACAGTCTGTCAATTCGTGTTTTTACATTTTATATTTATATACACTTCACTAATGTTCTCTTAACATCCTTCAACACTAAAACAGAACGGACTCATCCTAACAGGATAAAAACCTATAAACTACATTTTAGTCTTAGCCAAAAGTTACCTCAGCGATAGTGCTCATTTGAGTCGAACAGCTAGCCGAGTGCACATAGTCTAAGCTAATTCACGTCCGGGTGCTAAGATTAGACTGTTATTTTGTGACTAAAAGATAAACCAAGCTCCATAACAAGCTAGCTACGATTACACCAACTAAAAATAATACATTTATCGTGCTCGCTAGCAAGCTAACATTACAACCAATACGCCAAGTTCACCAGCTAGTCATCATTCTGCTAATACAAAATGCTAGAAAAAAACCCATTTGCTAAGTTTGCTAGCAAGCTAGCTAACAACAGATGAGTAATGAAATGGTGGTTAACGCCGTTAGCCAGGTTAGCTAGTAAGCGATCCAACATTAGGCTAACTACTATAATACGAGCTTAAAACGGAAGCCAGATTCCCTAGCACGTTCGCTAACGTAATGCTAATAATGACGGTGGCAATTAAAATCGTTCGCTAGGGTTTCTAACGAGCTAAAACGCTATAATGTGTTAGTTAATATCATTAACTAGGTTCACGAACAAGCTAGCTGACACTATAATACCTTGCTGTTCATTACACAATATAACGTTATCATTAGCCAGGATTGCTAGCAAGCTAGCATATATATATATATATATATATATATATATATATATATATATATATATATATATATATATATATATATATATATATATATATATAAGTTAAATTTGCTAGCATGACAATATGTCACATGATATGATACAAGCTAGTTAACATAAACTAATATATTGTATTTTTTTTTTTAATGAGTCAGTAAAAGTTTTCTGTACATTACATACTGATTCAAAGCATTGTTCTTACTTCAAGGGTCATTTAATAAACAACAACAACAATAATAAATAGTAAATAAATATATATACTGCTATAATTCAGCCAACGTGCAAGTTAGTATACTTATTTACTCGCTATACACGTTAAATAGAAATCAGACGCAGGCACGGAAGAAGTATGAAATTTATAACGGGTTACACGTGAAAGGACGCCACACCTTGATTTATTTTATTTTACTGTTGTTTTTATGCTCAATTGAGGTCTGAGATCTTGAGCCCTTAAAGCTGTAATTCAACCCTGGTAACGAAGGCGGCGTTAGAAACTCCTCACCTGAGGACGTCTCTGTGAAAACAGCCAGGGTCTGTCCCCCGACCGTCTGCAGGGTGAACGGGTGTTCCCGAGGCGCTCGCACCATGGACACCTTCTCCCCCATGCTCTCGATCATGGTCAGGTCCTCGTTCAGCGTGAAGGACACCTGACCGGAGACAGAGTCAGGACGACAGCACGACACGTCCACATACTACCGCGTCCGAACACGTATCTAAAACGAGTCTGACGACGTGCCGTCGCGCTACAGGCGTCGGAGATTAGACTGAAAAACTGTGTATTCCTTTAAAAGAAAACAAAAAAATGTGATCAATGCTCACCTCTGCCTTGCCCTGATTCCTGCAAAAAACACAAACATTCATAAAAGACTCTTCAGTGTGAACGCGCTGTACTAAACAGTAGGGGTGTAACGACGCGTATCTATAAATAACCGACGGTCCGACGTATACGTGCAGAATTAGTCTTCCCGCGCTAATGACGTGTTTCTGTGAGCGATGGTAAGCGACCCGTTCGCAGCTCACGCGCAGAGCGAAGACGAGTACGTCGGAAGGCGGACGTGAAGCGGAGAGCTACTGTACCTTTCCGATCTGGAAGTGGTCGGGTCACAGAAAATCGTTTTCGATCAGTATTTGCGTTTCTGAGGCTCTCAAGACTGCATGCAGCGGTCACTTGTAGTCAAAAACAGTGGCGAACGGTACGATATTTATACCGTCACTGATATCGTTATCGCAATGAAATACCAGAAAATATTGCGATATAGTTTTAAGTCCATATCGCCCACCCCTAATTCAAATATGAGCGTCTATTACTTTGCAAACATGTACGACTGTTTGTAACGAGTTTGATATACTACAAGAAAACTGAAGCCATGAATATTTCAGTGAAATTCGAAGTTGCGAGTGAAAATGTCAAAGCTTTCTATTTCATTAGTCAAAAGTTGACGTGCATCACGGGTCCGTATTTTGCACCGAAATATGTAGCATCGAATCGCTGGCTGAAAGAATCGATATTAGATATTAGGTCGTATCGTCGTGTATCTTTAGTGATTCACACCCCTACTGAACAGATCCTATTAAAACAGGTGTAACGACGTCACGTACTTGCCAATTCGGAGTTTTCCCACTTCTCCTCGTCCTGGCGCTTTGGCCCATTGCTGAGACAAATACTTCGGTACCTGTGGGGCATAAAATGACTTAATGTTACATCTGTAATACGACCGTACGGTTTCTATTAAAAAAAATGAAGTCATTTTGAATTTCATGGCCGCGACACGTCTCAAAAAAGTTGCGACGGGGACAAGAACAGGCTGGAAAAGTAAGTGTTACTAAAAAGAAACAGCTGGAGGAACATTTTGTAACTAATTCGGTTCATTGGGAACAGGTCAGTAAGATGATTGGGTATAAAAAGAGTATCTTGGAGAGGCGGAGTCTCTCAGAAGTAAAGATGGAATGGAATCTGGATGGAAGCAGATGTTGCTCTAACACCTGTATATACCTTTCAGGATTGATGGTGCCTTTCCAGATGTGCAAGCTGCCCATTCCATAGGCACTAATTCACCCCCATACCATTGTATCATGGGAGTGGTGATAAAAAGCCGGACGGTCCCTCTCCTCTTTGGTCCTCTTTAGAGGACGCGTCATCAATGGTTTCCAAAAATTATTTTTCATTTCGATTCGTCTGACTACAGAACAGTTTTCCATGTCACCTCGGTCCATTTTAAATGAGCTTTGGCCCAGAGAAGACGGCGGCATTTCTGGATCATGTTCACATATGGCTTCTCCGTTACGTGATAGAGCTTTAACCAGCGTTTGTGGATGTCACGGTGAACTGTGTTCAGAGACAGTGAGTTCTGGAGGTGTTTCTGAACCCATGTAGTGATTTCCATTACAGAATTGTTCCTGTTTTTAACGCAGTGCCGCCTGAGGACCCGAAAATCACCGGCATGCAGTATTGGTTTTCACCCTCCTCCCTTGTGCACAGAGATTTCTCCAGCTTCTCAGAATCTTTTGATGACATTATGTACTGTAGATGAGACATTCATATTGTTCGCAATTTTACGTTGCGGAACATTATTCTGAAATTGCTCCACAAATTGTAGACGCAGTTTTTCGCAGATTGGTGAACCTCTGCCCATCTTTACTTCTGAGTGACTCCGCCTCTCTAACATTCTCCTTTTATACCCAATCATCTTACTGACCTGTTCCCAATTAACCTCCAGCTGTTTCTTCTTACTAACACTTACTTTTCCAGCCTTTTATTACCCCCGTCCCAACTTTTTGCAGACGTGTTGCGGCCATGAAATTCAAAATTACCTTATTTTTTCCCCTTAAAACGGTACAGCTCAGTTTAAACATTTGATATGCTTTCTATGGTCTATTGTGAATAACGTACGGGTTTATCAGATCTGCAAATCATTGCATTCTGTTTCTATTTACATTTTACACAGCGTCCCAACTTTTTTTGGAATTGGGGTTGTAATAATAATAATAATTATTATGTGCTCCTTGTTTATGTTATCGCTGTGGTATGAGAGTAGGTCTGTCCCTCCTGTCCTTCATTATTGTCCTGTAACAGCAGGACACAGAGGGGTTTATTCCTTACATATAATTATATATATATATATATATATATATATATATATATATATATATATATATATATATACACATATACACACACGTCTGACGTGTTTATTACACAAGCCATTATTACATTCCCTATCTAGTGCACTTATATATAGGATATATAGAACGTAGCTGATATTAGTACATTAGCAATGCTAATAAATCTAGCTAGGCTACGTGTGTGTGTGTGTGTTACTCACTTTAACCAACCAGACTCCTGTGTTTTGTTTGGCTCCGGTTAAATCCACATCTCCTCTGTCTGACATTCTTAATGCTCCTGTCGATATTTTAGATTTTCATAATGTTATAATTTCATCGGGAACTTTTAATGTAATCAATTTTTTTTTTTTTTTTTTTAGAAATGTGTATGTTCCGCCTCACACACACACACAATGCTGTAATGTTACCGCTATGGACCGACTACAGTTTCTGCTGCGTAGTTTGGAGTACGGCGGCCGTGTCAGGACAAAAACAATCACGTGACTGCCATGACTTCCGGTTTCTCTCTGCGCCGCTTGAGCTGAGCAGTAAAACGATAAAATATCGACATTCACTGTTCATCAGAGATATCGCAGATATCGTTTGAAATGTTTTTGAAGAACGTTTAAAAATAAACAAATAAATAAATTGCAATGACAAACTGATTAGAAGCAGATGGTTTTGTGTTTAAATGTTGTTAAATGTAGGTTTAATTTTTAATTAAAATGCTTTTCAAAGGTTTTCTTTTTAAGGTTATTTAGTTCGTTTGTTTTGATCTTTTCTTCTTCTTCTCGTGACATACAAATGTATATCTATATGTAACTTATTTGAAAGAAAAAAGTCACTTTATTATTCACAGGTTCTGGGTTCAATCCTGAGCTTCAGGTGACTACGAGTTAGCTTTTCTCCTTTAACAAAATTTTCCCTTCCAGATCATCTATCTATCTATCTAGATCCATTCATCTAACTCTATGTTTGTCAGAGCTAGACATGACATTTTTCTGAATTAAAGTCCCTGTGAAGTGCTTTGAAACGCACATCCGTTATTCTCGAAATGACTCGAAAACGTCAGGGCGGGACATATCTAATGGCTCCTCCAGCTTTGTAAACAGTCAACAGTGTTTATCTTACCTCACGGCCCGGGCTAAACCGTACTTGGATTTTTATAACGTCAGGGTCGGGACATTTCGGATTGTCAAGAGCATTTGATTGGACAGAAAATATGATGAGAAACTGAAGTGCAGAATGATGTCATCAAAATTGTTGCTCCGTATCGGTGGTAGAGAGAGACTGTACATTTTGTACATGTATATCTTCTAAATGCGACTTTTGTCATTGTTTTGGAGCAACACTAGCGTATAGATAACCTTAACGCTTATTAAACGTATTCATACTAAAAGCCACTCGTGGACACTATAGTGATCCTGAACGGGTGGTCCGATTAATTGGCAGTCGGTTTGACGAACTGGGAATGTCTCCGTGTTTACCACGTGCTGTTTGATAGATATTTGGATGAAATACATATCTGACTAGTCCAACACTGTACTTAATTACTATCAGCTAGTGAGAAAGTAAAGAGAAAAACATGTTATGAAGAAAAAAAAAACCAAATCCTCAAATGTGAAATGTTTGTTTATTTATTATTATCTTAACAAAAGCATGAAAATACAGCACGGAAAGAAAGAAAAAAACCGCACAAAATAATATTTGCCATCACATCCACTAACAAACACAACCTGAGCAACAAAGTAAAGATTCCTGTCGTTGCAGTTTCTACACAATTTTTCAGTGTTTTAAACCCCGTCGATGTGTTGCGTCGTTTACAAAAACAAACAGAGATGACTAAACGGACGAGCTTAAAATCAGACAAGCGTACTCACTTATGTGATTATCACTTCACAAGATAACCTGGTTCAATTTATTTTGAAATCATCATCATCATTTTGGTTCACTTGTTCACACTACCCTGAACGTATCCAACGTTGCAGCATGAGGCAGTATGTTACTGTCTTTAAAGGAGCTATTTGTAACTTTTACAGCCCACTAAACTGTGATTCAAGTGAAAACAACGAATAAGCTTTTCACTTTTCTCCAGCCAACCCTAGACCCTGTTAAAAACGATGCATTCCTCGTGTTGCCTGCATTTTAAGGAAAAGGCCTGGGGGTGGAGCTCATTTCAGGGCCAGAAAATCCAGCAGGATCCATGTGGAATTACGTGTTGTATTTCCTAGTTATTCTAGAGAATCTCATCATAATATACAGTTAAAAAATGTACTTTAGACCTTACAAACAGCAAATTTAAATGAGTCTGTGATTTCGGCCAAGCGATTAGTTAGATGCTTGACTGATGTTTTTTTAAACGTTTCTCGGTCTGTAATCAGTTCCTCAGAGGAACATTCGGTCCTTGCTGTGCGAGAAGCGCGTGTTGAGCTCTTGACTCTTCTTCAGCAACGCTTTTTTCTGCGCCTCGTCGAAGCGATTGACCTGCAGGTCGGCGTCTCGGTCGAAGGGCTTCCTCTCCACAGGCTTTTTGGAGTCCTCTGCGGCTTTCCTCTTCATTTTCTTGGCGTGTATGCTCAGGAGTGACTCGGCTCGCTTGGACTCCTGGCGAGGAGAAGCAGCGATTAGGAAACGATAAACAATGGACGAGACCATGTCTACTTTGGGATCCCACCCCCCCCTGATTCGTTTAACAGTCAAAAACAAATTTAGAAATGAAATATTGTTCAAAAATTCACTCGGGGGTGCCAATAATTTTAAAAGTACTGTTTTGACAGAAGTGCACTACATAAACAAAAAAAAAACACTTACGTTGTACTTGGACACTTTTTCTGCCATTTCCAGATCTTTCTTGGATAGACGAGGACCGTCGTCGTCTTTGGCTGTCTCTCCTCTCTCTTTCGCTTCTTGTCGCTCCTTAAAAACAGAGAGAGTTTTTTTTCCTGATACGGACAAAGCAAAAGCTCGAGTAGAAGATGAGTAAAGTGGAATAAATTAATCGTGTAGTATGTTTGCTTCTAACGCACCAGATCGTGACGTTACAATAGAAATTTGGGTTTATTGCGTTTTTTTTTTTTTTTTGCAGTTGAGTGCAAAAGTTTGCACACCCCCATGGCACAATGAGGCTGCAAAGTAATTAAATTTAGAGTGAAACAAAACGTTGAGTGTGTTCGGTTTCACAGATGTTCACCTTCATTATCGCAACTAACAATTAATACACAAATGGTTTGTGTTATGGTGTGAGACGTGGGGCGGGGATCTCCCTTTCGAAATGCGATAGAATTATGTAAGGAATAAAACATGACGGTGCTGTTAAAAAAAATGTACACTGAAGTGTTTTATTCCTTTTATACCACGGTCTGTCCGAATACTCGATTCTGATTGGCTGCGAGGTGTCCGTTCAAACCATATATACGTCAAGTGGTCCGTTTAATCACCGTTCGAAATTAATGTGCTGCCTACAAACAAGTGTAACCGTAGTAACATGGAACAGGAAGTCAGGTGCCGTGACATACCGAGTGGCTCCTCTGCCTTTTAAATAGCTAATAGTGTTTAGGTTACCTCGGAAACCTACGACTGGTGGTGGTTGGGGGGGGGTATTCTCAAGAGCATTTGATTGGACGGAAAGCCTGATGAACATCTGCAGCGCGGAATGATGTCAGCAAAATTCTTGCTCCGTATCGATGGTAGAGAGAGACTGTACATTTTGTACATGTATATCTTCTAAATGCGACTTTTGTCATTGTTTTGGAGCAACTCTAGCTTATAGATAACCTCAACGCTTATTAAACGTATTCATACTGAAAGACATTCATTTCCACAGCTGAGTCTCAGGGGGTGTAAACTTTCGCACAGAAAAATATTACTTGAGTAAGGTTAGTATGCTGGTACTACATCTATTATAGAATTATAATACTATTCTATTCTATAATAATATTCTATCGATTATAGAATAGAATATAGAATTATTATATTACTAGTATACTTACTATTCTAAAAAAATTATACAGCTAATACAATTTCTGTGCAAAAGTTTGCACACCCCCACCTCCCCCCCACCCCACCCCCTGGGGAACAAAGGAAATAGAATTCTGTGCAGTGAAATAAACTGACCCTGGCTTTGCGTTCCCGTTCGCCGGGCGTGTCCGTCCACATGGAGCGATCCTTGTCTTCGGGTCCCGATCTCTTCTTAAAGCCTCGTGCTTCCAGTCCGACGTGCTGCAGCTCAGGAGGCAGCTCCGTCATCCAGCTCTCCCTCTGAGGCTTCTCAGTCTCATCCTGAAACATACGCGTCGCAAACTGGCTCTATCAGACCGAGCCAAAGTTTAATGACACAAAATAATACAGAACACAGAACACTCACATCCTGCCCCAGTAATCTGTCCTTCATCTTCTTTGCTCTTCTTTCAAAGTCCAGTGCCACGGAGCTCTGAGCTTCCCCTCTGGATGGCATGGGCCCGATGACGTCCCAGTCCTCTCCCTCACTGCTGGAAGTCTCCGCTTTGTATCCAGGAGGAATCGCCGGTCCCAAAACCCCGCTTCCTTCGTCTTCGTCCGCTTCCTCATCCTCGTCATCATGATGCTTTCTTTTAAAACCTGGAGGCAGCGCGGGTCCAAGCACCGGCGGCCTGCACGTAACAAGACAAGAGAGCTACAAGGAAGTTCAATTTAAACGGGCGCCTGAGGGACACCACCACATAAATGATTCAGTACTGTCCTGGTAACGGTTCTGTACTGGTTCCAGTTCCAGATCATTACGTGATTTCAAGGCAAATTACATTAAAACAGAAACCATCCGCTTAAACAGGTTCTCGATACGACAGAGACTCGATACGATTCACAGGGAATGATCAGAAGGGCCCATGTGAAATCTCTTTTGATTATTTAAAAACATTAGTACACTGAAATGAGAAAAATATCGCAACAGTAAATAGAAGGGATTCAGAAATTATGGTTCACATAGGAATCTGCAGCGCACTCCCAGAATGATGTGTTAATACGCTGTTGTTGTTGTTTTTTTACTAAGAAGTTTCCTTAATAACAATGACTTGTTAAATATCACATCCTCTGTAACAGGACCTGGTGAAATACTACCAGAGGTTTGGATGATACAAATCAATAAAAACGTACTTATTATGTCCTGAAGCGGCAAAGCGTCTTAGGACGATTTCAGTATGGTAGCCGCTTCAGGTATCAAGAAGACACTAAAAACAGGATTCATGGGAAAGCTGTAGAGCTCAAGTTCCCAACTCTTGTCCTGGACAACCCCTGTCCTACACGTTTTAGTGTTTTCACTCGCTCGATTAATCAGGCAAGCAGGGATAACACTCGAACGTAGAGGACGGGGTGTTCTCCAGGGTGCGCTACAAACTACGTATTGTTGGTTTCGTCTCACCTTTCAGGTGAACTGTCTTGATTTTTGTATCCTGGAGGCAGAGCTGGACCAAAGAAGCCATCCTCCTCCTCCTCCTCCTCCTCATCATCACCACACCTTCCAGCTGTTTCTCCCTTCCTGCATTTCAGATATTTGTGGCTTATTAGTCACTCAAGACAAGACATAAAATAAAAACAATGAGTACAAGTCTTGTACTTATAATGCAGACTGTCCCCTGATCCTAAGTATTTGGCTCTCTTGAACACGACCTGTTCCTGATCGCTGGATGAACTGGAGGACTCTGTGCGTTTATAAAGCGGGGGAAGAGCTGGACCTATGACTGCAAAATGATAATATTAATAATATTATAACACACAGGAGAATACGCTATCATTTACATGACATACAAATCATATAAGGGTAGAAAGAGTCATGGTTTAAGCTGTACATTAACTCGTTGCACATATAGAACTAGAAGTAGCATATTAGCAAAACAATTAGCATTATTTAATCATACTCGTGTCGTCGTCATCTGATTCATCACTTCTGCTCGCTCGTAAGCCCGGTGGTAAAGCAGGTCCGATTATACTATCACCCGACATGGTTACAAATTCTTTAAAATATTATAATAATAATAATAAGTTAGGAATGTATTACTAACGCACAATAAACATAATAACTTCCGGTTTCAGAAAAAAACTCCGGAAGTATTAGGATTTCACTTCCTGTCGTTGGTGAACGATAGAGGGCGCTCAAACCATTTAAAAAAAAACGCGTCAACTTGAACCGAAAAGCATTTTCGTAACTAATAGCAAATAAAAAAAAAACATGTGATGTATGTTTTATGTTGGTTTGGAATTAAAAATTAATAAATGAATGTGTTGATTCAATATGTGCGTGATGTGTTTAATTTTTCCGGATAACTTTGTATGAGCGAAAATCATACAGTGAGGCGTGCGATTTTATTTGTTCGTTTGTTTGCACTGAAAGTATACAATTTAGCCGCTGGTTTATTTACACCTTCAGTCCTATAGGTGGCGATATCCGTTGGATGGCAAATTCACAGAAGTAAAAGAAGAAGGCGGTGACGCCAGCGGGAGCTGATTTCCGGTTTGTTTTGTTTACTGTTGTCTCTAAGCGGCGGGACGCTTGAACAGAATAGAGTTGGGTATGTGGGTTTAATTTGAATTAAGTGATTTTTACACAGATGGCGTGTCGGGAAAGTTATTTATATATAAGTGTCTGTGCGGTGTTTTAATGGCAGTGTCAGCAGGCTGCTAGGTTAGTTAGCATAACTGCAGTTATTGAAGACTTTGCTAGCGTCCGTTTTGACCGGAAGTGAGGTTGAGCGAGAGAATAATATCAGCTTTAACTTCCGGGATATTGAGCTAAACGCTGTAGTGTAGTGTCAAACAGCCATAAGATTACACTTGAAGAAATACAACACTGTTTATGCAGTAAAGTGACAGTCGATACCTGTATTACCCCCCCCCCCTCTCTCTCTCTCTCTCTCTCTCTCTCTCTCTCTCTTGTTTTGTTCATTTCTCACTCTGTCTTTCTCTCTCTATGAGTCTGTCTGCCTGTTTTCGTCCCCCCTTCAGTCACTCACTCTCTCTTTTCAGTTTCTTTCTTTCTCTCTCTCTCTCTCTCTCTCTCTCTCTCTCTCTCTCTCTCTCTGTGTCTGTCTGTCTCTCTCTGTTTCTTTCAGCCCCTGTCTGTCTGTCTCTCTCTGAATATGTATGGCTGTTTTTTCTGTCTCTCACTCTCTGTTTCTTGCTCCGTCTCTGCCTGTTTCTCTCTGTCTCTCTTCCTTTCTCTCTCCCTGTCTTCCTATTGTTTTTTTTCTATCTCTCGTTTCTCTCCGTCACGCCCCCCTTTTCTTTCTTTCCTTTTCTCTCACTTTGCTGCACAGATGAACAGATTGATGCAGATGAACTATTTTCTACACGATGTTCATTTTTGCCACTTGACTTTGCTTAATTTTGTCTCATTTAAGTCTCTTGTTTAATATACAGTGTCCGCGTCCCTCCTGCTTTCCTTTAATATTTACACATTTACTTCTCCATACTCCTATAACGGAACTACACACACGTACGTTTCTTCTCTGTTAAACGATAACGGGTGCTGGTTTGACCGTTTTAGCTCCGGATTACGCTCGTTTATTAACGTACTTTTCCCCCTCAGTGTTGAAGGCCAGCTGGAACATGGCCCATAAAAAGCAGAAGGAGAGTCAGCGGGTGAACATCTCCAGCTCGCTGGAGTCGGAGGAGATCAGTCTGGAGACCACGGTGCCCACGGAGGACATCTCCTCCTCGGATGAGAAAAGCAGCACTCACAAGGTCACCAAGCAGGTGCTGGAGAGGAAGGAGCTCCTGCACAACATCCAGATGCTGAAGATCGAGCTGTCGCAGAAAAACCTCATCATCGACAACCTCAAGATGGAACACCTGACCAAAGTGAGAAATCACAAGGATGCAGTGTTGTTACTTTTCTCTAGGTGAGATTGGTCTGATGTGTGTGTGTGTGTGTGTGTGTGGTGTAGATGGAGGAGCTGGAGGAGCAGCTGAATGACGCACTGCATCAGAAGCAGATCCTCGCCCTTCGCCTGGACAGCCAGCTCAAAGTGCAGCAGGATGAGAACAGGTTAGTGGTCAGTACTGATCCACACACACACACACACACACACACACCTCCCTTCACTGACCAGGTTTCAATATTTAAACCCTGTAGCTTCTTCTCAAATGATTTAGATTCAAATACAGATTGCAATAAATGGACATCAGAACACTCATTTGCATGTACGTGATCAAAGCGTCGTTTTGTTTTATTATGATTCGTGTCGGGAGAGACAGACAAAGACACAGACGTATAGACAGGTGGATTTAGACAGACAGAGAGGCGCAGGTAGAATGATGGACACAGAGACAGACAGATGAACACAGTCAGAGGGACGCAGACTGAGAGACACAGACAGACGGGAGGATGGACAGACAGGAGGACGGACACGGACAGAAGGGAGGACGTCTTTCATTTCCAAGTTAAACGAAAGCCCTTTTTATTACTTTCTAGTCTGATTGGAAC
>NC_030441.2:16567121-16599621 GCF_001660625.3 Ictalurus punctatus | reverse complement strand
AGATTTTAAGTTTAAGGAGGTAGATAGTTTTCCACATGGGTGCTAGGTGTTGGGGTTTTTTTCTTCTTCTTCTTCTTCAATAAAAATAAATAAATAAAAACTGTATTGTGTGTTTACTCAGGTTGCCTTGGTTTTATGTTACACTTCGTTTGAAGATCTAAAATTGTTTAGTATGGGATATACACAAAGTCAGAATAAATCAGGAAATACTTTTTCACAGCACTGTACTTATATACAGTGTCTCTGATTTTCTTTTTTTTTTCCCTTCCAGAAACCTCCGTGAGGCTCGGGATAACGCCGTCCTCGAGAAAGAGCGAGCCGCCGGGGCCGAGAGAGATGCTCAGGCCAAATACGATCAGCTCCTAGAGCAGTGAGTGTCCATGAATGCTCTCTCTCTCTCTCTCTCTCTCTCTCTCTCTCTCTCTCTCTCTCTCCTCAGACTGTTACTGTCACAGACTTCAATCTGTGTTTTTCTTTCTCAGGAAAGACGAGGCATTGTGTGTAAATAATTTTAGCACTGAATGGTATTTTAGCTCGAGGTATGAATCAGTGTTATGACAGCATTCTTTAGAAAGGAAAATCAGGGTTTAAAAAACAACAAAAAAAAAAACTTGAACGCATTACCAGTGTTGACATGATAATTCTATTCTTGTTGTTGTTTTGTTAACACAGTTGATTCAGCTGCTCCATTTAAAGCCCTCATGCCTAAAACACGTGGTGCATAATCCTAGTGTTGATTCAATAACATTCCTTTTGCTACCATTTCTCAAGCGACACGAATCGAAACCGAACCGAGTGTAATCGCTTTATCTGTCCCGATAATCATGCAAGACTTCTATTAAAATACCGTCTGTGATATTTGTGCACGTTCGCCCTGTTTAACGCTGCACGAATCGGACGAGTAGTCCGCGTGCCGTTTGTATGGATTTGAATCGATTCGTGAGTCATTGTTCTGTGTCTGAACTTGATGGAGATTTGGGCTAAGGAGGGAGGATGTTAATTTAATCTGCTCGTGTAGGTTTGGTGACTTCTCAGGCCAGTTCAACAAGCTTTAAGGGTTAATCGGGTTTGTAACTGAACTGCCCTGAGTCAGTACAGCGCTGTGTAGGTGCGTGTGAAGCTCTTCAGTAGACACCCAGAGTTGTTTATTTAGTAATGTAAAAAAAAAAAAAAAAAAGATTATAGGTAGATTTCTGTCTCTGTCTGGGAAAACCTATGTGATGTCTCTGTGGCTGAATTCCTGCAAAGATCAAGTTACAACCCCAATTCCGAAAAAGTTGGGACAGTATGGGAAATGCAAAACAAACAAAATAAAAGTCACGTGAAAAATTCCATTCACCCAGTACTATATTGAAAACACATTCTTAACGTTATTTGATGTTTTACTTTGTAAATTTAATTTATTTTTGAATATATACACACATTTCAAACTGCAACACACTCAAAAAAAAAAAAAGTCTGGACAGTCGACTGTTTACCGCCGCGTAGCATCAGCTTTTCTTTGAGGAACACTTATTAAGCGTTTGGACGCTGAGTGAAGAAACCAGTTGGTTAAGTTTAGCGAGTGGAATTTTCCCCATTCATCCGTTATGCATTTCTTCAGCTGAGCGGCTGTACAGAGACTTCGTTGCTTTATTTTGCGCTTCATAATGCGCCACACGTTCTCAATGGGAGACGGGTCAGGACTGCAGCAGGCCATGCTCGCACCCGCACTCTCTGCTCACGCAACCATGCGCTTGTAATCCCGGCAGAATGTGGTCTGGCGTTGTCCTGCTCTGGATGGCAGCATATGTTGCTCCAAAATATGTACATATTTTTTGCATTAATGATACCCTCACAGATGTGTGAGTTACCCATGCCATGGGCACTGACACGCCCCCGTACCATGACAGATGCTGGCTTTTGGACCTGACGCTGATAATAGCTCGGACGGTCCTTTTCCTCTTTGGCCCGAGGAGAACACAACGGCTGTTTTGTCCTAAAACTATTGGAAACGTCGACTCGTCGGACCACAAAACACGATTCCACTGTGCTACTGTCCATCTCAGATGAGACCGAGCCCAGAGAAGTGGGCGGAGCTTCTGGACAGTGTTGATGTACGGCTTCTGCTTTGCATCGTAAAGCCTTAACGGCGAATGGTGTCGACCGACAAAGTTTTACCAAAGTATTCCCGAGCCCATGTCAGGCTCTCCATTACAGACTCATGACGGTTTTTAAGACGGTGATGTCTGAGGGATCAGAGATCACGCGCGTTCAGAAGTGGTTTTCGGCCTCGCCTTTACACACCGAGATTTCACCAGATTCCTTGAATCTTTTCATTATTTTGTGCACTGTAGAAGGAAGGTGAAATGCCCAAAAGTCTTTGGGGAACGATGTTCTCAAAGTGTTGGATTATTATATATCCCAACTTTTTCCGTCACGGGGTTGTAAATAAGTAGCCAGTGTCGTAAGAAACAATCGTGAAGTCACAATTTGATCATGTGTCCTCGCGAAACAGACGTAAGCACAATGGAGCTTCGGTTTTGTAATCGGAATCCGGCTGTCGAAATGTCCGACAGTCAGAGTGAAATCTTCAAATCTGCCCAAAAGTGGGAAGGGAGAATAGTGCCTTTAAAGCTCTATAACTTTACACGTTTCTAGTTCAGGAAAGTGACTGTTTTGCCTGGCGGTTACACTCAGTGCAGATTTATAATGCATAAATCATACGCAAAGCCAGATATGTTCACCGTTCGAGCAGGAAGTCTTGACGGATCCACACTTTCCGGCATTTTCTCTCCAAGGCTGATGTGAGAACCAGCCACATCTGTCACTCACTCCCATCTGAACGCATGTGCCGACGTCTTGTATGCAAATTTACAGGCTGGCAGGTTTCACAAGTAAAACCGTTACTGCAAAAAAATATGTAAATCATAGACTAAAGACTTTTCGGCTCCGAATAAAGCCCGTAAATTTAGTGCAGTTGTGTTTTCCACCTTATGAGAAGAACTATTCCGAGATTGGGAAGTGCATAATGAGACTAAAGATCCACTCTGTGGTTTTAGTCCAAGCGTTCACATGGAGGTGAAGGCTGGTATGTTATTGATATCGTGATTATATTGACATCAGGAGATTAAAAGCCTGGAGAACTGGTGCCAGGAGAACAACCTCCTCCTGAACGTCAGCAAGAGTTGATCGTGGACATTAGCACGAAGCAGGAGAGGAGCTACGACCCCATTAGGATCAACGAGACCCCAGTGGAGAGAGTGGACAGTTTTCGAAACCTTGGTGTCAACAACATGCAGGACGTGTCATGGTCCTGTCATATTACCACCCTGGTGAAGTTTGGGCACAGCACCAAGCGGGATAGGTGGGCACTTCGGAGGGTGGTGCGATCAGCTGAGTGCACCATCTACACTAAGCTCCCTGACCTGCAGTCTCTCTACAGCATGCGCTGCTGGACCAAGCTCAGGAAGATAGTCGACGACTTCAGCTAACTGAACTCTATCTGGAATCTTCTTTCTGGTGCAGTCAAGGAAGTGCTTTCGCTCCAACACAGAGAGAACGAAGAGGAGCTTCTTCCCACAGGTCATCCAGGACAACACCAAGGACCAAGCGTGTTTGCTGTGGACTATTTTCAGACTTGGCCACAAAAAAAACCCCCACCACCACCTGCTTTTTCCATTCGCATTTCCATGATCGGTGTATATCAATTTGCATATCTAAATACCGACTGTACGACATCTGCATTTAGATATGCAAATTGATATACATCGATCAGCCCTAACATTAAACCACCATTACGCCACCACCACAGCTCCACAAGACCTCTGAAGGTGCGCTGCGGTAGCCGTCACCAAGTCGTTAGCAGCAGATCCTTCAAGTCCTGTAAGTTTCAAGGTGGATCAGACTTGTTTGTCCAGAACATCCCACAGACGCTCGATCGGATCGAGATCTGGGGAATTCCACACCTTGAACTCTTTGTCATGTTCCTCAAACTGTTCCTGAACAATTTTTGCAACGTGACGGGGCGCTTTATCGTGCTGAAAGAGGCCACTGACGTTAGGTAATACTGTTGCCATGAAGGGATGTACTTGGTCCGGAGCAATGTTTAGTTAGTTGGTACATGTAAACGTAGCATTCAGATGAATGCCAGGACCTGAGGGTTCCCAGCAGAACCTTGCCAAGAGCAACACACTGCCTCTGCCGGCTTGCCTATTTCCCATAGTGCATCCTGGTGCCATCTGTTCCCCAAGTAAGCGATGCCCTCCTTCATGCACCCAGCTGTCCACATGATGTAAAAGACAGCGTGATTCATCAGACCGGGCCACCATCTTCCATTGCTCCATGGTCCAGTCCTGATGCTCACGTGCCCACTGTAGGAGCTTCCGGTGGTGGACAGGAGTCCGCATGGGCACTCGGACCGTTCTGCAGCTACGCAGACTCGTACACAGCAATATGGGGCTATTGTGTCCTGACACCATTTTATCAGAGCCACCATGAACGTTTTCCGCAATTTGCGCTACAGTAGCTCTTCTATGGGATCGGACCAGACGGGCTAACCTCTGTGCGTCCGTGACCCTGCGGCCAGTTCACCAGTTGTCCTTCCTTGGACCACTTTTGGGAGGCACTAATCACCCTCTGCATTCCTGACGTTTTGGAGTGGCTCCGACCCGATCCCTGGCCCTAGTCAGAATCACTCGGATCCTTACGCTCGCACATTGCTCCCGCTTCCAACACATCAACTTCGAGAAATGACTGTTCACTTGCTGCCTAATAAACATATCCCACCGCTTCACAGGTTCCACTGCGGTGAGCTAATCAATGTTCTTCGCTTCACCTGCCCGTGGTTTTAACGTTACGGCCGATCGGCGTATACGGTCGGAATACTTGGCTATATGGAATCTAATACATCGGGAACTCCTGTACTAACTCAATTCCTTCAAGGCTTTTCTCTGTGTTCATGACATCATGTGCAGAATAGTGTGTATGCTTACGGATCCTGATGTACCGTACTTTTTAATGGCATAATCGTTTTCAGTTATATAATTACAGAGTTCTATCGAGTTCACAGATTCTAAAACGAGAGCAAAAAATTAAGAAAAAACACGCACTACATACACGCTGTTCTCTTATTAACTTATGTTTTACTACTTCGCTTTGTTGTCTGGTGAGCTATGAACCAAAATGCCAAGCGAGAAAGACCTGTCTTTTGGACATGAATACCTATAATTATCCTTGACAGCGGTATTCTTTAAAGGAGAGACAGACACACTGACACTTCTCACGTTTTCTCAGGTGTTTCAGAGCGAGCAGGTCACTAAGGAGTTGTTGTTGGGTTTTTTTTTTAACTCAATCATTGCTTGGGGTGATTTATCTGAATCCTGTACACCCAATTGATGCACAGCACGCAATCCTTTCTTTTGTTACTATGTACCAATCTATCTTTCTGGGTTTTAAAAAAAAAAAAAATAGTTTCGTATGTACTAGATTTGTGTACCTTCTAAAC
The DNA here is from genome assembly GCF_001660625.3 of Ictalurus punctatus. Taxonomy (NCBI): domain Eukaryota; kingdom Metazoa; phylum Chordata; class Actinopteri; order Siluriformes; family Ictaluridae; genus Ictalurus; species Ictalurus punctatus. Next base: position 16,594,136 of record NC_030441.2, on the reverse strand, counting down.
TTTCTAGCTGTATTTGTATCTCGCTCTCAGAACAGTACTACTTTGAAGAGACTTCCTTTTGTTCCACTTCGCCGTGTCGCAGAAATAGGATGACGTTAACTTTTTATTGGATTTTGTATGGATTGGAATCAGTTTAGTGAGTCATTGTTCTGTGTCTGAACTTGATGGAGTTTTGATAGGAGGAAGCGGGTGGGAGGTAAAATTACTCTTCGTATGTACATTTTAAAGCTTCGCTGGCCAGGTCTACACACTTTAACGGTTAATCAAGTAGAAACCGAACTGAGCTGAGTCAGTAGGTGTGTCTCTGTCAAGCTGATGCACTTTCTTGAGTTGTTAAGACAGCAGTTATGTTCCGTCATACACGGGCGTTAAGCGTTTGAGCAGGATGACGGAATGTAACAGTTCGACAAAGGAATGGTACTATAGAGTTAGGTATAGCCCGGGTGTTGAATGAAGGTACTGTAATTATTATCATCTACGTTTTTATATACGTTGTGCGTTCATCCATCGATCGATTCATTTTTTATTTATTTTTTTTTTTAAATAAATTTTGTACCGCTTATCTTGCGCATGGTCACAGGTGGAGCCTGGAGCCTATCCCCCGCCTTGAGGCACAAGGCGGGGGACACCCTGGACGGGGTTCGCAAACACTACGGGCAATTTGGTCATGCGAATCAGCCTACAGCGCATGTCTTTGGACCGGGGGAAACCGGAGTACCCGGAGGAAACCCCCCGAAGCACGGGGAGAACATGCAAGCTCCGTATACACAGGGCGGAGGCGGGATTCGAACCCCCGACCCTGGAGGTGTGATGCATTAAGGCCCCATTCCCACTCTATTGTGCATTTCACAACATGAAATTGTAACTGCGCGCTGTGAACTAGGGCCTAGTAAATCAAAGCAGTCGAAAACAGCTAGAGGATTATTCAAAACTAGCCATTTTAAATACGCTTAAGCTCCAGAATGATGACGCATTAAAGGAAAAACAAACTTCAGTGGCGTTATTAGAGAAGCAGGATGGCTTAAATAATGGTTTTATGAGGATGACAGTTATGTAAATCACGTGCTGTAGCCTTCATGCTTACCAGGCTTGAGAGAACAACAATTGAAGAATATCTCTTGGAAAACTGGCGCTCCATTCATCCAGTACACTTCCTGAGATGTGTAGAATCCGTGCCAAGGTCTAGTGAAGCTGTTCTTGTGGCCCAACACTTACCTAGCTGTGTTTATTATTTTGGTCTTTCTCTTTCATTAATTGTCTTATCGGTGTTTTACCGTCATGATTTCCACCAATCCATTGAAAGTTTAATAACAGACATGCCATAGTACCTAGCTTTTTTAAAATTGTTTATTTATTTATTTTTTTAACTTGCTGTTTCTTGTTCCTAGTTCACCGTATAAAGTAACCGTATAGCGGTTGAATTTCTACTTCAAAAGCCTTTACTTTAAAAGGACGAGGCACCTCAGGGTTCCGATCTAAGACCGACTCTCCTTGCCATTTTAACCCCATACAGCAAGTTCATTCCGATGTAATGATCGACTGAATGTATAAAGACTGTTTAGAGTCAGTCATGAGTAAAGAGATTATTAGCAAGTTGAAGAACACACCGCCTTGATTGACGAATTTGTACAGCACGTCCTGCAGGAGTTCACTGGCATGCTAATTCTCTACATTGATATGGTTTTACTGGCGTCACAAAATGCTCCGAGCTATTTTTTTTTTTTTTTTTTTTAAAACATTGCAAGTATCCCCTCAGACCAATATGAGAGCGCACAGAATGTTCCTAAATAACATGTGATTTATGACGTTCATGTTTGACAGCTGTAACTTTCCATAGACTTCTGCACCTTAATAAAAGAAAAATTATTCGGTACCAATGCAGCAGGTGTAAGTGGTGTCAAAGGATGCATCTTTCAACACTTAATCCTGTAGGCTTCTACCGTTTTGCGATTTCCGGTACGGGGGGGTGTGCACACACACTTTCACCCGTGATCATCCCTCATTGGTTGTCTCCTCCCCCCCCGTTCTTCAGCAGCATCGAGCCCTTATTTGCCCATGTTACAGGCTCGCAGTGTGTCACTGCACTCCAGACGCATGCCTGGCATTCCAGCGGCTCCTCGCTGCACAGTTGTTGGGCATAGCCCGCGTTTTTCTGGCCCTGGGGAACGGATCGCTCGCATTCACCCAGGAGCTGGGCTGAGAGGAGGGGAGAGAAGAGTGCAAGTGACACATGCTCCTTTCCCGCTGTTGCCCTCCACCCCATAAACGCCTCAGGGCTCCCTTTGCGGCGGACTGGTCATGTTTTGACATGGGAAAAGAGGGGGAAAGTGGATCATAGGTTGCATTGTGTCGAGTTGTGTAACGGTCACTCTGACTCATCGTTTCGAAACGTAGGAAAGGGTTTTGAGGACAGAAACAAAAATGTCAACGGCTGACTAGAAAATATCAGCGTTCGACGTCCATATTGTGAGAACGATCAAAATGTGCGTTAGGATTTAGACCCGCGTCTCTAAAATTAGACTAGCGCAATGAATACTCACTGGACACTTTAATAGGAACACCTGTATTCCTGTTTGTTCACGCAATTATCAGCTCGGCCAATCACGTTGCGGCAGCAGCGCAATGCATGAAATCGTGCAGATACAGCTCGAGCTTCAGTTAATGTTCATATATAGCATAAGAACGGGGGGAATGTGATCTCTGTGCGTTCTGAGGTGCTTTACTGCTCACCACGGTTGTACTGAGTGGTTATTTGTGTGTGTACTGAGTGGTTATTTATTCAGCCCCCTCCCCCAGCCCCCCAACATGATTGGCTGACTGGATAATTGCATGAATACACAGGATTCATAACTTATCTCTGATTTATTATATAACTGTCTGTGGCAGAGGGCATCTAGGTTTTTTTTATGAGGGCTGGATGGTATTCAGTAAACAAAGCTATGATCAGATTAGAGCTGGACTTTTAATCAGATCTTAACCATGATGGCAGTTTTTAGATTGGGCAATCAGATAACTGTGCTTATGGTTAAGGTTAGAATTTGGACACCGGACACTGTTTGCTTGCATGATGATGCATGCGGTAACGTTTTTAAAATACAGTATACAATCAAGATACAAGTGCCTTTCTGAATTGGATGATTATCATGTAGTCCCAGGTCTCGTGCATGTTTTCCTCTTCAGAACTATCAGGATCACATGACTGACTGTACAACCCCAATTCCGAAAAATCTGGGACAGTATGGAGTCATTTGAAAATTCAGTTCACCCGGTACTATATTGAAAACACATCATTAGTACGTTATTTGATGTTTTACTTTGTATATTTTCAAAAATAAAATCAGTTTACCGCCGCGTAGCATCAGCTTTTCTTTGAGGAACACTTATTAAGCGTTTGGACGCTGAGTGAAGAAACCAGTTGGTTAAGTTTAGCGAGTGGAATTTTCCCCATTCATCCGTTATGCATTTCTTCAGCTGAGCGGCTGTACAGAGACTTCGTTGCTTTATTTTGCGCTTCATAACGCGCCACACGTTCTCAATGGGAGACGGGTCAGGACTGCAGCAGGCCATGCTCGCGCCCGCACTCTCTGCTCACGCAACCATGCGCTTGTAATCCCGGCAGAATGTGGTCTGGCGTTGTCCTGCTCTGGATGGCAGCACATGTTGCTCCAAAATGTGTACATATCTTTCTGCATTAATGATACCCTCACAGGTGTGCAAGTCACCCATGCCATTGGCACTGACTCACCCCCGTACCATGGGCACTGACACGCCCCCATACTCTTTGGCCCGAGGAGAACACGACCGCTGTTTTGTCCTAAAACTATTAGAAACGTCGACTCGTCGGACCACAAAACACGATTCCACTGTGCTACTGTCCATCTCAGATGAGACGGAGCCCAGAGAAGTGGGCGGAGCTTCTGGACAGTGTTGATGTACGGCTTCTGCTTTGCATCGTAAAGCCTTAACTCGCATCTGTGGATGCAGCGGCGAATGGTGTCGAACGTTTACCGAAGTATTCCCGAGCCCATGTCAGGATCTCCATTGCAGACTCATGACGGTTTTTAAGACGGTGATGTCTGAGGGATCAGAGATCACGCGCATTCAGAACTGGTTTTCGGCCTCGCCCTTTACACTCCGAGATTTCACCAGATTCTTGGAATATTTTAATGATCTTGTGCGCTGTAGAAGGTGAAATGCCCAAAATCCTTCTGATTCGTCTTTGGTGAATGTTGTTCTCAAAGTGTTGGATTATTCTCCGACTCATCTGTTGGCAGATTCCCGAGCCTCGACCCGTCCTCGCTCTTGAAAGACTAGGCCTTTTTTGGAGGCTCCTTATACACTACGATCAGACGATCGCCTCACCTGTTTCACACCACCTTCTTATTTCAACTCGTCACATCGCTATTAGTCCAAAATTACCCCTGTCCCATCTTTAGAAATGTGTAATACAGTTTCATTTGATTTGAAACGGCAAGATTTTAACAGTGGACATCATCACAAAGCGGCCTTACAGAAATCTTGATGTAGATGCAGGTTTCGATCGCTCATGACGCCGCCGACGAGCAAAACTCGCCACGAAACGACATTTTAAACGCCGATCCATGACATTCGGTATCAGGAAAAACAAGACATACTGAGATCTAAATTTAGCCTGATCAAAAGGCTTCGGTGTGATAGCATCTCTTCATGCCATCTCAGACGCAGACTGGAAACTTCTCCGGGTGGTAACAGGTAGAGCTACATTCTGTATATTGTTAAAAATGATCACACTGCCACTAAATACCCAAGCACGCTGGTCGGTAGGTACGGTGCCATACTTATAGTAATTACAGATACTTAATGATTACAGATTACTGTCCAGTCCGAATACATAAAGTATGGTTTCTACATTAAAAAAAAAGAGAATATTTCGAAAGAGTGAGCTAATTGCAGGACAGGGGTTATTCTTTTTTTTTTTTAAGAATATATATAGGCATACGGTATGTAAACGTACAACCCCGATTCCAAAAAACACAGTGGGACACCGTGTAAAATGTAAATAAAAACAGAATGCAATGATCTGCAAATCTGATAAACCCGTATGTTATTCACAATAGAACATAAACATATTGAATGTTTAAACTGAGGAAATATGAGGGCATTTTGAATTCCATGGCCGCAACACGTCTGGAAGAAGTAGGGACCGGGGCAACATAGGGCTGGGTAAGTAAGTGTTACTAAAAAGAAATGGCTGGAGGTTAATTGGGAACAGGTCAGTAAGATGATTGGGTATGGTGGTATAGAAATGGTATTGGGGTGCATTAGTGCCTGTGGAATGGGCAGCTTGAACATCTGGAAAGGCACCATCAGTGCTGAAAGGTATATACAGGTGTTCGAGCAACATCTGCTTCCATCCAGATTCCATCCCATCTTTACTTCTGAGAGACTTCTGAAAGACGCTTGTTCAAAGAGTATACAAGAAAATCCGTTCTTCGCTAAGGCCGAGTGCACACTACGGGATTTAGCACCGATTTCCCAGTCTCAGAATAATTCTGTCCACTCCAGAGACAGAGGCTCTATGGTACATCTATGACCAGTAGTAAATGCATGTGATGAGCAATAGCGAATGAGAGACTAATCAAATTCATCTGCGGTCACGCGCAGCAGATCCCTGAACCCGTTTATCATCCATCTATTCTTGTGCTAATTTGTCACGTCAAAACGGTTGTGGGACGTACGACTGTAGAATGGCGACACTCCTCCCTACACAACCGCCTCTGTTTTTCAGACCAAATGCTGCAGAAGTCACGTGAGAGAGTCACATGGCAGATCAGCTGTGCTTCGCTTGGGAGCTTGTGTGCGCGTGAGCCGAGTCCTCAATCACTCAGGCCGTGTACACACCCCTACGTTAACAAAACAACCGATCGCAAGTGATAAAAGGCATGACATGTCAACAGTGCAGCAGTTCTGAGATTTGCAAAGTGCCATGTGGTGTCCACTCACGTGGTTCTTTGAAGCTTGAGAGAGTTTTTAGACATGCATCACATCACAAGCGACAAGTAAAAGTGATTCTGCTTCGTCAGTTAGTTTGTCTGTGTCAGGAAATCTGTTTGTATACGGTTACTGGCTGCATGTTGCCCAAGATGATTAAAAAGGAAAAAAAATAATTATGCCATTATAGTAGTAATCCTCCCAACCGCCAGTGATCAGAGGAGAACACGGATGAGAATTTTACCGTGAGCTGCCAAGTTTAAGCGGCTAAGCGAACATGCCAGGATTTGTTGAAATATGGATTTTTTTTTTTTTTTTTTTGTTTGCAACGAAAGGCATTGAGTCAGGTGTCTGTGTGGGTGAGTGTACGAGCGAGGAAGAAAGTGGTAAAATGACACAGTCTCAAAAGGGTGTTAACCCGTGTACCACCTGTACCATTAACTAACAGCTAACAGGCTACAGTATTGTATGCATAAAGTAGGTCATGGCATGTTTCCGCTCGAAGCTTAAACGGGGGAACATACAAAACGTCCCAACTTATTAGAGCAACCAATATTCAGTGTTTCGTAACGGCCCCAGCGCTTTATCATAGTTGTTTCTGATGTCCTCGATTGTGTCTTTTTTTGTTTTTTTTTCTTTTCTTTTTTTTTGTGCGAATTTCGGCTGTCGCGTACCAAGCACGTGAGGCGCTGCCTCTGTCTTTGTTACACCGCTTAAGCGTAAGCGTTCCCAGGCGTCGTGCTGGGGTGGGTGGATGAGTGTATGGGCGTGTGCTGCACTGAAGAAGAGAAAACATAAGTGACACCTTTACAGAAGTGTAATCCGATCTGCCTGTGTGTATTCCTGGTATGAGTAACGCCCGTTTTTGAAAATGTCTGTGTGTTGCGTTTTGCACGAGCGCAGGTTCAGGCAGCTGCAGCTGAACTCCGAGAGCCGCGCGGCCGGGCTGCAGAACCAGACCAAGCTGAAGGCTTTCGAAGCCGAGCGCGCTCAGATCGTGCAGGAGGAGACGGCCAGGAACCTCAGCCTGTGCCAGATAGAGTGTGAGAAACAGCAGAAGAAACTGGAGGCAGGTGTCCTTTCATCACCTTACGCTGCCTCGTCATCAGCTTTTTTACTGTTGTTGTTGTCTGTTCCTTTGTTTCATTTACATTTACAGAATTTGGCAGACGCCCTTATCCAGAGCGACTTACGTGCATTTTATTTATACAACTGAGCAGTGGAGGGTTAAGGGCCTTGCTCAAGGGCCAAGCAGTGGCAGCTTGGCGGTGCTGGGGTTTGAACTCATGACCTTCTGGTCAGAAGTCTTAACCACTGCGCTACGACTGCCCATCTCCAAACAAAAACTGTTTTGTTTGGGTTTTGTTTTCCTCGCACAAAGCAAGGCAGGACAAAACCTCGTCCTTATCCTAGAGCATGCGTGTACATTAGCGTATAGAGGAAATGAAACCTGAACAAAAGTCATGTGATCCTCCATCACCTACCTAAGAGCTAACGCTGCATTCGAATGACCTCAGAGCTTCCTGACATCATTTTTCAACGTCTCAAGTAAAAATTGGCGGAACACGGTGAGATCGATATGACAGGATGTCTGTCTGTAGATTGCGCTAAAACAAATATTCGTACTATTTAAAGGTATGTCGTGTGAATGGCCGTCACTTGCTGTACTAGGTGCTGAGGAAATCTAGTTCCCGAGTAGGAACCGAATCATTTCTTTAATCCGGAGGTCGGAAATGACGCCGTTACGGCCTTTACGTCGAATGCAGCGTAAATAGCTAAAAACGTTTCGACCCCGCCTCCGCAGAACCGTCTGAATCGGCGTCTTTCTGTCTCAGGTTGTAACCAAGGAGTTCTACGCGCTCCAGTCGTCGTCCGAGAAACGCATCACGGAACTGCAATCCCAGAATGCCGAGCAGCAGGTGAGGTTGGAGACCTACGAGACGCTGGAGAAGGAGCTGGATGACGTCACCATGCAGGCAGCAGAGAGTGAGACGAATTTACCAGCTGATCTAGGAATCAGCTTTCCACTTATTTATTTATTTTTCTTTCCTGTAGGCGTAAATGAAGCGTCCAAGTTTGTTTTTGTTTTTTTTGTTTTTAAATGAGTTAACATTTATTTATTTATTTATTTATTTATTTATTTATTTATTTATTTAACGCTAGAAGTTTCACGTTGGTTAACGGTTTCCTACGTTACCCACAATGCCGTTTGACTACCTGCTGATGCCTGTGGGATTGAGTCCTCGGATTCACCTCTACCTGAAGAGAGAGAGAGTGCTTTAGTGCTTCAGTCTCTCCAGCTCTCGCGCCTCCTCATCTCAAACAGATCAGCTTCTAAAGCGTTCATGCGAACACCGTCGTTCGTCCCATCACGCTCGTGACCCCATAGATCTCCAACTAGCCTAACCGGAATAGCAAAAATATAGCACCAACGCATCTCAGATATTTTCATATTAATGGGTTTTCAGGGTGTTTTCCTTTTAAGCATGATGTATGCTTCATTAGAACAGCACGCTTGTGAGAAAACCCCCGAGCTTTCCTAGTGCTTCAGAACAGTAGCTAGATCTTAGCTGTCCAGTCAGAGGTGGGAGTGTGCGGTAAACAACCTTGCGTGATGTGCACAAAGTCAACGTTTTGTTTTCACCCGCTCGAATTATAAAGGTCATTCATCGCCGTAGCCGCCGTGGCGGCTTAAGAGGAACTGCATACGAACTCACGTCGGATAAAGGGAAGCGTTTAACATTTATTTGAAAATCAGGTCACGAGAGTACGATTTGAAACAGAAGACACGGATGACTCGTTTCAAACTCGTCCCGTGTTACGATTGAAATCTGAAGGGCCGGCGTACTTTAAAAACGCAGTGAGCGGTTACAGATTAATCTCGGGTCTGCTCTGACTCGAAAGAGAAAAGCAGGTCTGAGAACCGACTTGTGAAATTATTTTATAGCTTAAATGACCGGGTAGCAAGGATGAACATGAGGAATAACTTGTTTTGTTTTTTTTAAGACTTCAGTGTATGCGAGTCCCTGTACTGAGTAATAAAAAGAATAAAAGCGGTTTACTCTGAAATAATTTACAGTCCCCTGTGGAGGTTGTTGGTGATGTCAATGACTGTTGTTTTTGGGTTTCCCTTCACAGCTTTCATAATGTTTCTGTCATCAGCTGCTGCTGCTGTTTTCCTTGTCCGACCCATTCGGTGTCTGTTGCGCAGTCTTTTTCATGACAGTCCAAGTTGTTGTACTGGCTATGCCCGATGTTTCTGCAATGCCTCTGAATCAAAGCTTCAAAATGGCTTGCTTTTCTCCCATAGGCAGCTCTCTGGTCTTCATGTTGGCTTACCCATTTTTTTTTTTCTTTTTTTTTTTTTTTCTCTTTCCCCTTTTTTCTTTTTAAAACACCATCACAGGTGAAACTGTTCAGAGCTATTTGTTGTGTAAACAATCAAACGAACAGGACACACCCGGGTAACAAGAAACTCCCGTCAGTCTCCTGTTCCAATATTTTTGCTCGCCTACAAATTGGTCTGAAAACGTGCCACGTTTTATGTCGTCTCACACGTCTACATATAAATACCGGGAAATAAAATCTGAAATTCTAAACTCTCTTCTCATATTCATACATCTTTGGATCTCAAACCCTCAAAAATGTCTTCAGTCTACAGCAAAAAAAAACAAAAAAACAACCGACTCGGCCTCGCCGTTCCAGTAGTTTCGGAGCGGACTGTATAGCAGGACTCCGAGGGCAGCTGAATAAACGTCGTCAAGATGTGTTCCTTGATAAAGATCATTTAAAACCCTTACGCTCTAAAGAAAGAGATTTATATGAGAGAAAGTCTTACAAGACGACGTATACGGTTTTATCCGAGTTTCTCAAACTTTTTCCGGTTTCTTATTCTTTGTGAAAAGTTTATTTATTTTTTTCTTTCGGTATCGTCGTGCGCTCAAACGAGCTGCACTGCTATCACTCGAGCACAGATTCTTCTCCACATGGAAGAATTGTACAGATTTAGACGTTAATTTGATCGAAGAATTAGTGCTTCGCTGCCCTTAGGATTTCCGTGGAGACGTGTTCGATACGTCTTCGATACGTGTTTGATCGTATCGTTCCGTCCCGTACAGATATGGTGGATAGAGATTATGTTGTGGGGGGGGGACCCCCACTGGAGTTCTCCTTTTTTCTTGTTATTTCTGCCTATCGCACCGTGTTTTACGACTTGACTAACGAACGCACGTTTTTGCTTTCAACGCCGTTCGTTCCAGAGTTCATTAACTTACTTTGGCTCTGCTTTGTTTTGAAAACTTCTGTACGTTCTAAGCGGGAGAGAGAGAGAGAGAATATTTTATGAGCCTAGTTAGACTCTCCCCTTTGGTCCTGATGGTGGGTGGTCTGAGAGGCATCCAAACACGTTAAGTTGCACACGTTAGGGTTTTTTTTTTTTTCTTCTTCCCCCTCCGTGTTTTATAGTGGAAAACCAGGATGAAGCCGAGAGGGTGCTGTTTTCATACGGTTATGGAGCGAACGTGCCGACCACGGCCAAGAGGAGGCTGAAGCAGAGGTGAGAGTAGAGGTCGAGTGTCTTGACGGCGATTTAGACTGCTGTTAAAGATGAACGATGCTTGAAAAAGTCACGTGTGTGTGTGTGTGTGTGTGTTTACAGCGTTCATCTGGCACGAAGGGTTCTACAGTTAGAGAAGCAAAATACTCTGCTAAGGAGAGACCTGGAGAGAAGCACCGCCCACGCAGGGCAGATCTCAGAAGAAGTATTATGCTCTCAAACCCATTCTCAAACACTTACGCTCTTAGTCATACATCACCGCACAGAGATGACAACATAAGCTCCAAACAACAGAATTCATCTTCACGCCCAACCACAAATATAAACACACGTTTTTTGTTTTTTTTTTCCTCTCTCTCATTTAGCCTGATCGCTCCGAGGAAAGCGCTATCCGCCCTCTTCCGCATACATGAGCTCGCATGACCCAAACAATTGGCGAGCGACTCTGCGATTGTCACCTTACCACTATTTTTTAAATTTTATTCTTGCCTTTTTTTAATTCTTTTTTTTAAAATCCGTATAGATAAAAACGACAAATCGGTATACATCAGTTCTGTGTTAAAAGCCGTCCAATCGGAGGAGCGATAGTCAATGGAAAAAGCACAGCCAAGCAACAAAAAAAAATGCTCACTGAGACTCAGAGTTCAGGAAGCGAGTGTTGTTCTAACATCACGTAGATCACTGCAGGCTTAACCTGAAGGGTCGTTCATTCTTTCTTTCTGTCATTCGCGAGTAGTGGAAACACGTTTCTGATCTACAGTGGCGAAGAATGTGCCAATATTTACACACCATCACTTTTCCCCGACAGCTACCGTTCTTATCCTTCAACACAAACGTAGTCTCGTCGTAGCCTACTCAAACGGCGAGCTGCTAATCTTAACGGCAGGCCGGATTATCGAGGCGCGGTCAGGCCTGTCGCGATCTAATTTTGAACTTTTTTTTTTTTTTTTTTTTTTTTTAAACGATGGCAGATTTTGGCAAGTTTCCACTAACCGACTCACTTCGGTTTCAGTCTTAACGTCCCCCGAGCACACGGACAAGCCGTGCGAACGCCTCCGCTTGCTACATCCGTGCAGAAACTCCCCAGAGTTTACAGAGGCTCTCGAAACTTGGGAATGAGTCACAGATGTTGCAGTAGATTTCCAGCGAGCCTCATTGATTGCGTCTGTGCGCCGGGTTTCAAACGCGCTGTCGAGGATTAGATCGGTACAGGACACCGAGTAAACGTTTTTGTTTCGGGATCGGGTTGCATAGAAGACGGCGTGTTATCCACGGGAAAAAAAAAAAGATGATTTATTTAATGATGAGCACTGATTATATGGATAAGGAAGTCGAGTAATTGTAGTGCTTGTAAAGCGCTGTATTGTTCTCTGCTACTTTTTTAAGGCCTCAGGATACTTAATGCAGAGACGACATATGCGAGTGTTGTTCGAAGACGAAACCATTCGATTCCGAAACCGTTCAATTGGGCGGCCGAGGCTCGGGTGGAGCGGGTGGTCCACTAATCGTAGGGTTGGCGGTTCGATTCCCGTCCCACGTGACTCCACATGCTGAAGTGTCCTTGGGTAAGACACTGAACCCCAAGTTGCTCCCGATGGCAAGTTAGCGCCTTGCATGGCAGCTCTGTGTGTGTGTGTGTGTGTGTGTGTGTGGGTGTGTGTGTGTGGGTGAATGAGAACCAGTGTAAAGCACCTTGGAAGCACTAAGGTAAAAAAACGCGCAGAACAATTTCACAAGCATACAAGCTCACGTGCTTTCCGCAGCTGCGTACTGATCCCGTACAACCCCTCCAGTACTGCAGGTGGCGCTGTCAAAATTTCACAACGTATTATTTACAATTACATAAAGAGATGAGTTTAGCGTGCAGTGGTGGCTCAGTGGTTAAAGGCTCTGGGTTACTGATCAGGAGTTCAAGCCCCAGCAATGCCAAGCTACCACTGTCGGGCCCTTGAGCAAAGCCCTTAACCCTCCGTTGCTCAGGTGTATAAATGAGATAAACGTAAGTCGCTCTGGATAAGGGCGTCGGCCAATAAATTCCGTATATATAAACGTGCTTGTGACACTTACACGATAGTTGCATACGAATCAGCTTGGACACGCTAATCCGTAATGACCGATCACGGGCTCGGTCACGTAGTGTATTTCACTACGATCCACGATCGAGCCCAGCCTTCACACGGCGACGTTTTGCTCCACAGCAGCGGCGTATCATTCGTGAAAGCTTAACGTTTGGAATATCTTTTTAGGAGTTGAGGAATCGGTTTAACGATTTTAAAGCGTTTAAATTGGAACGAGATCTTCATATTGATCTGTCCGAGTAGCCCCGTTTGAGTTTCAGCTCCCGCTGCTGACGTTCCGTTTTGTTTTTGTTTTCAGCTGCCCGATCAGCACTGCTTTAAACCCTCACACACAGCGCGATGTGCCCTCTCCTTCTCCCTAGCTCTCGCTGTTCTTTCACTTGTGCGCTCTCTCCTTTCGCCTACCGACTTCTCTGTTTCTACCTACTTTTCTCGCACATTCTTTGCCTCCTTTCTCTTTCTCGCCTTTCTCATTTTCATTTCTCATGCCGTATCTTCCTCCGTCCGTCCCTCTCTCGCCTTCCTTGCTTCCTTTCGTCGCTTTCAGCTCCTTGCGCTTGAGAACACTTTACCAGACGTAGAGTGAAGTGTAAACACTGAAATGTAATCTTTTTTTATTTATTATTATTATTATTATTATTATTCACGTAGGGAATAGTCACGTGATATGGAGTTTTATTAAAGCAGATCAGGACCAGTTGTTTTCTTTCGAGCAGTGACCTAAGTGTTTGTGGTGGAAATTCAGCACAGAGCCAGCTCACACAACTGAGAGAGTCCTGTGCTGCTTCAAGCACTCGATTTGTTCCCATAAGCACTAAAGAAACTCCATCGCTGATACTTGTTGAGGAATCTGAAGTGCTTTGATCCATGGTATCGCTGACATTCATTCTCCCTCGTGGCTCCATGCCCTGTCGAGGAGTCGCCCAGAGTCAAACTTGGACCAGGAACTGACACAAGTCTGCACTTGTTCCCTCTCTGTCCTACAGCGGTGCGTGATACGCCGAGTTCGCACTGTTCCCTACATTCAAAGCTAATTCCAGCTTTAAATCAGGTAGACGCCGTTCTTTTCCCGACACGCTTAAAACATAATTATAGATCGTAGCCGGACTATTCGGCGTTGTCGTTTCAGATGTTCGGACACACTAGGATACGTCGCGAATAGCTCGCAGGGACGAAGAGTTAATTGCTTCTTTTAATTTAAAGCCTGTAGTGAAAGACTGTTGGCTGTCTGCTCATCTCCCTCAGACTTGACACGTGAGAACCGGCGGTGCCTAAAGGGAAGTACTTCAGACATGCTCGACGTGTTCCCCTGGCTACGGCGACGTGTTGCGTTTTTTTGCGCTCCTCACGTTTGATCACACGTGTCGTTTCGCATCGTCACGGGATCACGGCAAATCAGGTGCCGTCTCTTAGATTAGTGTCCGGGTGATGGGAGGAGCCAGTGACCGACGTCGAACTGCCCTTTCATCCGTGGGATTGTTTTTGTATTCGTTCACCGAACGAAACGAAGCGCCACGTGTCACCCGGGCCGATTAAACCCCACCTTCCGAGGCATCCGTGTATCTAATGAAGGGGTTTCTAATACCCTTTGCGTCTCGATGGATCCGTTTAACACTGCCTGATGAAGGAGGAAGTTAAGTAGCCGTCCTCGTCGAACGTTCCGAGACAGTCGCGATGAGATAAATGGGATAAATGGGGTTCGATTTTTATACCGTTTAACGAAATCGTCTCGCACGGAGCGTGCGTTACGTTTTTTACGACCGCGAATCAGTACCACGTACCGTTCAAACTCTGTTTTGAGGCACTTTTCCGAGTGAGAATTTAGTGACCCGTCGACCTATCTTGGTTTTCTGCTGTTGTAGCCCATCTGCTTCATGTTTCCGTCACGTCTTGTGTCCTGAGATGCTTTTCTGCTCACCACGCTTGTAAAGAGTGGTTATTTATGTTATCTTAGCCTTCCTGTCAGCTCAGTCAGACCCAGTCTGGTCCTTCACACCTGACCCGTCCCATCAGCAAGATGTTCCTGCTTGCAGAACCTCCGCTCACTGGACGTGTATTTGTTTTCACACCATTCTGTGTAAACTCTAGAGACTGTTGTGGGGGAAAATCCCAGGAGATCAGCAGTTTCTGAAATACCCCCCCACCCCCACCCCCGATGTTTGATTGCAGCTTTTGGACCTGCAACTGCATGATTTAACGCATTGTCCTGCTGCCATATGATTGGCTGATTTGGATGGTTCTTCTTCTTTCCTTCTCTCACTCTAACTTTTTTACTCGCACCTTTTGTCTGTTTCAGCTGCAAGCAGCCAATCAGCTTCTTCAGCAGGCTCAGCAGCCGTACAGTTACCTCATCGAGACGGTTCGCCAGCGGGACGCGCAGATCCAGTCGCTCAAAGAGCGCCTCTCGCAGCTGGATGAGGAAGCGAGGTGCGTATTCAGAGCAGTAGTCCAGATTTCAGTTGGGGAAAGGAACACGCCCTCTTTTGTTGTGGAGAGAAAGCCGTTTGACATGTTTTAACATTTGCACAGGGTCACCTCATTTCAAACAGTTCAAGTGCTAAAAGGGATTTCTCTGTTTTTGCACGAGCATCAGACCGAGCACTAAATGGATACAGATACAGATACGCTGACCCGATAGCATCAACGCAGACACAGATAGTGTCATACTTAGCACTGAAAAATGCAGGAAGTCATTACTGTGGGTAATTTCAATTCATGAAAGTGAGTTTCATCCCGGCTCGAACTGAGCGCTCTGTATAACCCCGATATCACATCACCGGCTCATGAATATTCGAACGCTAAATCGTCGAGGTAGTTAAATGCACAGCTACTGTTGGTGATAAAAATGCTTTCGATACAGATCCTGTGAAGAGAGAGATCATGAGATTCAAGAGACTAACGTCAAGGTAGATCGACACTGTAGATGAGTCCTTACACGCAGGCAAGTTCTTCTCTGGAATTTTTTTTCCGCCGCTTAATAGCAGCGTGATGCAAGCTAGGTATTTTGTCACACATGAGAGTAAACTCTTTGTCTTCAAGGGACAACTATTCGTACTCAGGAATTCACAAAGCTGTCAATTACTCTAAGATGCTAATTAATGTTTGCTGGTAATTGTCATGACATTATCTTGAAAACAAACTTCTTCAGAGTTTCTTCAGAAGTCCTAGTATGCAAATAAAGGTAGGTGGATCGTCGCATGTGTTGCCCTTTTAACATGTCTTCCTGGAGGCTAGAGGATTAAAAAGAAGAAGGAAAAAAAGCAACAGTGCTTGTTCCCCTCGAACATCCCTGAGGGGTTGTTTCTGGCTTGTCACAAAGCCATGTTTACCTCAGCACTATGTTTTTACTGACCTGTAACCAGCGTGCCCTTTGACCCAAATCTCAAGCTTGATTACTTTGAAAAACGAAAAAGTGCTTGTGAAATACTTGTTTGTAGCACCCCAAGGTGTATCTGCGTTTCTGCTTTACTTATTGACTAATGATTTAGTGGGATTGTCACTGACAGAGCATTAAAAAGCAATTATTACACACCTGCACCTGTCTAGGCTGATTGGGTTGAAGGTTCTGCGGAAAGAAATACGAGAAAACCACGAGGGACAAATATGATCTCATACTTAGTTTTTATCGGAAATGCTAGAATCCTATTCACGTAGTCTGTGTAATACTCGCTGCACGATGAAGTTCCTCCCGGTTAATTTGGATGCATTCCTCCGTAAACTGAAAGACCGATTGTCTCCGTAGACTTCTGAATTCATTTCGATGCTACCATCATGAGTTACATCATCGATTAGAGATTAGTGAGAATGTTCCAGAAGCAACCATGCAAGCCCAAGCTGAGACACTACCTCCACCATGTTTCACAGATCAGCTCGTATGTTTCGGATCATGAGCAGATCCTTTCTTCCTCCACACTTCGGTAGAGGTTCATCTTTCTGGCTTATCTCTGTATTTCTTTGCGAATTCCAATCGGGCTTTCTGATGAACGGTTTGCATCTCGTGGTATGGCTTCTGTATTTCTGCTCTCCAAGTCTTCTTCGAACGGTGGATTGTGAGACCTTCACGCCTGTCCTGTGGAGCTTGTTGGTGATGTCACTGGCTGTTGTTCTTGGGTTTTCTTCATAACTCTCACAGTGTCATCAGCAGGGAAGGGATGGGGGGGGGTGCGCTAAAAATAAATGTGCGCTATAAATAAATTGAATCGAGTTATTTCATGTCCGTTAGTCTATTTAGTGCTTTTTCCACCAGATGTTACAGTACTTTAGCTATCATGTGGATCAATCTCGACATGTAAAGCAATAGGGAGTTTGCTGTTTTAGCGTAGACTCGATGATTCTGTTGTACTGGGTTGTGTTTTTTTTGTAATTGTATTGGAATTTAACGACAATACTGCTTTTGATTTCTTTCCACAGTGCAATGAAGAAAGAAAGGGCATCTCTGCTGCAGGTGAAAAACAACATGGCTGCCGATCTGGAGCGGCTCCTGAGCCACAGAGAGGTAACTGCTGACTCCGCCGAGGTAACACCACCTCAGGGAGGTGTTGTCTTGTAATTTGGTACGAGCCACCGATCTAGGTCAAATTAAGGATTTGTTCGGGGTTCAGTATAGGTCAGTAAAAAGAGAAAAGAACCATTTTGAGATTGAGGTGCGTGTGAGACACCACTATTGGAGGTGCCCAGAGTGTTTCAATGGAACTTGCTGCCCAATTGTATACGTACACACACACACACACACACACACACGTGCACACACACATACGCAGTTGCCTCTGGGTGTTCCCTCTTTGTTGTACAGACACTGTGGGCTGGCATGCAAAATGCCAGTCACACACTAGTGACTTCAGGCCTCTGCTCGAACAAGTCATTCTCTTTCACAACATCACATTGGTGCTTAATTAACGAGATCTGGCACTGGGCTGCATGATGCCTATGCATCATAGTTGAACAGCTTGCCCAACAGCACTTGCCTTCATAAGAAATGTTTTTTTTTAATGTCGCCATTATTTGCACGCAAATGACCGTAGAACATTTCCCTTTATTTATTTATTTATTTATTTATTTTTGTATGCCAAACTCGAGCAGCATGACAGGAATTTCCAGTTAACAGGTTCTCATGAATCCGTCCCGTGTAATCGCTCTGATTCGGATCCAATCGTTTTCGTCACGCTGCGTGCGAATACAAGACTTAAGACGAAGTAGTAGTAGTAATAATTACAATAATAATAATAATAATAATAATACAAAATTCAACTGTGCTCGTTTTTCATTCGCTACTGAGCCTAATTCGCTCGCCACGGAACCTACGCCAAGCCTAAGAAAGAAGCTCGTAACACATTTGTGAAATTTGGAGCTATTTTGAACCAAACATTCCCCTCCCACCAGCACGGCCACTGCTGCTGCTGGCGCGGCCTTTGCAGAGTGCACAACTTCCAGTGGCATGTTGGCATAAAGCACGCAGTCCTCGCGGACAGCTGCTCGCTCGCACAGCGCTTTAACATGCCAGCGCATATGGTGGCTGAGTGATAAATAGAAATATTAAATGACCCCTGACATGCACACAACCGGGCACATCTATATTCATCACCGAAGGGTGCTGGATGTTCTGTTCGTGAAGAAATAGCGTACGGCGGAAACGTAGTAGAGAGTCCGTCCCACGTCCTGCGGTTTTAAAGTCGGATTGTTTTCACCTTTTATGTAATACCTCATCAATGTCACTTTAGTTTTAATACGCAGTCGATATGAGAGACATTTTGGCATCTTTGAGAGAGAGAGAGAGAGAGAGAGCGAGAGCGAGTGAGCGAGGGCAGGGTGGGGGGGAAGAGAGAGCCTTGTTTCAGCTCTGATTTCCATGTGGTTTGGAAGCATTACACTGAAACATGTCACAACATCGAGTTGATTCCATTCTCTGTTATATCGTTTGATTGATGTATACAAATCGTGCAAGGACAAGAAATCACCATGACCGGATGAACAAAGTAGCACAGTGTGTCGTTATTGTTTTTTCTGTTTTCCGAGCCAGGCAATGCCAGCATTGTTCAACGCAGCTACAGAAAACTGAAGTGACGGTGTTTTATTTATGTTCACGATATGTCTGGGAAATACTGTAGAGCATTGAAGAAGCAAATCAACTATGAACAAAAGTCTAAAACGCACGTGAAGATGTGAGCTGTGGAGTACGGAGTAAAAACTTTGATAAACAAAGGACATTTTTATCGTGTTTGTTTTTAGCTAACAGTAGGTGTGTGGTGAGGCGGTCTGGGAAAAACCATCGGATGGCGCTCGTGTCTGAATTCTGGGGAAAAAAAATTCTTTTAAAAATGACCCAAATCAGATTTTTCTGCAAATAATATACTTTAACACCATTACGGACCGTTACGCCGTATTGCACCTGTAGAAATAACCCCAGGTGATGTACTATAATCCCATCCCCGTCGATATGCTGGTAAAAAATTCCAGGAAAAGACGTTTTTCGCTTTTTCTTTCTATCGAAACCAACAGTCCGAGTTTAAAAACGCAGAACGATAAAATGTAGATGATGTTTCGAGGGACATCTCGGTGAAGCAACGCGATGAACACACACCTACCCCTTATCCTGAGCGACTCGATCGTTAGTGCGACAGATGTCCTCCGGCAACATCACATCCAGAAAACGTTTACTTCTACTACTAGAAAGTCTCTAGATTGGACATTTGTATATAGTGGAATATTCGATCCGTACCGGATCTCGATTTGTCCCCTTTTAAAATGTGCAACGTTAACCAGTGTTGAATATTAAACTTCCTGACTGTGCGCTCACTCGTACAGCAGTAGAGATCCGGAAGGTTTACCATGGAAATCAGTCAACTACTTACACACATTAAATTCTCTGTAACTTCACTGTCGATCATCTCGGTCGAGCCGCAAGCCGAGTTCAAGTCTGCCTCACTGACGGATCCGCCGGTTTGCGTGCGTCTTCCTCATAGGAGCTGTCTGCCATGAAGCAGGTGCTGGTCAGCATGCGCTCACGGCAGAACCGAGAGCCGGAACCGGAGCTCAGCAGCGGCAGGGAAGTGGAACGGCGGCCCAGAGAAATCGGCAGAACCGCAGACGGGGAGCAGAACCAGCTCCGACCCAAACCTACGGTGTTTGTGAGTGCACACAAGCTCCATATAACAAACAGTAATATTCACATGAGCACAAAATGGCTTCCTGCTACAAGTCCTGTGTATCTCAGTATGGACAGATGGAGTCTGTTCTAGATTATATCATCAAAAAAAATATATACGACACACAAGATACACAATTTGTGCTGTTTTTAATTGTAACGTGGATGGTTACTTTTTAAAACGGTGCTGTCGAAAGCTGATTGGTCAGAAGGTCTTGGGTAAGGTTTATATTGACGCAGCTGTTCGTATACGTTACTGTTTCTATAGTAACAACTTGCATCGAGAGTTCAATGACCGACACGTTAGACGAACGTATAAAAATAAAAAATAAAACGACAACCCGTGTGTGATTGTCGATGTGATGAAGTTTTTGTCTATTTAACATCTTATGGAAGGAGTCTCCAGTGTCGGCGCTTGGTAACAGTCAGAGGTAAAGCTGGAACATGTGGAAAGTCTTCTGGACAGGAGTTTATGCTTTTTTCGTGACCATGACAAGCTGTGTGGTTTTGTTTTTGTGGTTTTTTTTGGTGATTTATCTTTACGGGCGAGAGAGAGAAAAAGAGAAGCTGCTGAGAGAATGACTGTTCATAGCCGATATGATGTACACGGTAATGGGAAGTTCAAAACGAAACAAAACAAAACTTCATGGTGGTAACGGTAAATCTTCCTCACACCACCCGTCATTGATTATTTTCCTGTAGCAGCATGTCTGGTTATGTACAAGTATACCGGGTTGTTTTTTTTTGTTTGTTTTTTGAGTATCATGTTGTAATAATTTATGCATGAAAGGCCTGATCATGTTCACTGTGAATATTCAGTGACTTGAGCTTCGAAACTCCGAAGGAATGCCAGAGCTAATATTAAAGTTGGCTAATAATTTGTGGTTATGATACGCTGCACTTTACTTTCAAAAACAAAACAAAAAAAACCCCCAATGTTATTCTTGTATAACCCGTGGAGCGTTTCACATCAGCTTTCGTACGCCTTCTAGTAAACCCTGTAATGGGCTTGAGGTTGTTTGCTTATGGCAGGCCAGCATTTCGTATCTTTTATGAAACCTCAATGCATCGCAAAGTTCAAAGGAACAGCGGAAAATAGCTTGCTTTCTCTCTTTCACAGACCAATAAAGAAGTTCCCGAGTGGCACAGAAAGCTCAAGGCCAAGTCCAAATGACCAGCGGAGACTTGTTTTACCAGAGGAACACAACATACAGGTTTTATTTATGGACACTGGAGTTCACTTTGTGTACAGTGAATTTTGTACTTTTTTTTTGTAAAAAAAAAAATTATAAATCTGATTTTAAATGAAAAAGAATGCATTTTTTGTTGTTGTTATTTTTATTGCTGTGGAAGTGGAATCTGTTTGGATCTGGGATTTACAGGAGCATTATTTGTGGTGTGTGTGTCGGTCGTCATGTATCACAAGGACATTTGAAGAGGCTTAAGGTGGGAAGTGTCTAGAATGTTCAGGAGAGCGCTCTTTTGTCTGTTGAGGTTCATTGTAACAGGAGTCTCCTGCCTCTTCTTTTTAATCAGGAAGGCGCTACACACAGTAATGTTTATAAATAGCCAGAGCCTTGCATACCGTAAGACTCGTCTGTCTCCTCTTCTCTCGGTCAGTAGTAGTAGTGAGAGGAGGCGATCTGTTTCAGTCCTTCTCATTCAACATCTTTGGGGGGGGTTGGATTATATGCATCATCCCATAACTTTATTACTTTTCCTTTTTATTTTTGTGTGTGTAAAATACAAGAAGTACAAGTGATTTTAAAATTTGACACTATAATCGATTGCAGTTGTCCATACAAACAAACAAAACATTTTCCTACATTGCAAGAATGTATTTATACTGCACTGGTTGTCTACTTTTTTTTTTTTTTTTTTTAAATTTGACAAATGTTTTATTAAAAAAAAAAAAAAAGTGTTCACTACATGTTTGTTTCATAGCGTTGAAATCTCTGCCCGGAAATTTGATATCAAACTCGGTTATGTGCTAAACCACATACTGTAGTACTGACTACAATCAGGGTTGCCAGGTCTCTGCAAAAATAAACAAACAAATAAAAAAAGGAAAACCGCACAAAAATATCTGAAACTAGCCGTGAAGGATTTCCAAGGCATTGGAAAACGTTCCCATTTTTGCATGGGGAAAGAGTTTATGTGCATTTCTGATTTACGACATCTACAGTATGCCTTTTTGTCATTGTCTAGTACACTATAATCACCCTCAGGGGGCAGGGAGGGACCTGCGTCTGTCTCTAATGTCTGCGTCTCAACTAATAATGAAGCTGAAACTGTATGTTACTATGGTTACAGTTGTTTATAGGAAGCGCATTAATAGAGAACGGTGACTAAAAGGACTAGAACTACCTGTACGTTACTGTTTCAGCACACACCTTCCATCCAATCAGAATTGAGTATTCAGACAGACTACGGTATAATTTTATCCAAGCAAACTAATGAACTATGTACCATTGTGACATTAAGCCCTATACTACACGCCTAGTCACTATGGCAACCTGTGATGGTGTAAGATAGTGTTTTGAGATAGATGTTTGGATGTAGGCTGGCCCATACTACGTATCTTGTAGGCGGTGGTGATAAGGGGAAAGTCATAGCTTGATACTTGGAAATAGTTTAATGATACTTAAATTATGCATCGTACATGTCGCCAGGGATTCATTTTCAGAGATGATGCAAGAGAACGTCACCCAGTTACGTATAAAAAATAAATAAAAAAATAAAAAATCCTTGCAATCCCAGTTTTTATCTGTCTTTCTATCAACCTATCAATCTATTCTATTGACTGGCTTGTTGTGTCTCGGAGGAAGCCTGTGTCAGCCTTCCAACCTCCTGTCCACAACTGCTATCCTCCACCAAGTGGTAGCTGTGGTGTGTGTATATGTGTGTGTGTGTGTGTGTGTGTGTGTGTGTGTGTATATGTATATATGTATATATACTCTAATATGTGTATGTATATGTGTATGATGTGTGTGTGTGTGTGTGTGTGTGTGTGTGTGTATATATATATATATATATATATATATATATATATATATACACTACATGTACTCTAATAACACTATCATTATATATACATATATAATTATATTAGAGCATATGCACACGTGTGCATATGCACGTGTGTATATAATAATATATATACACTCAATCTAATAACACTATCATTGTGTGTGTGTATGTGTGTGTGTGTGTATATATATATATATATATATATATATATATATATATATATATATATATATATAATTATATATTATTAGAGTATGTGTGTGTATTTATATATAATTATATATACACTGTCATTGTGTATATATACATATATAATTATAATATAAATATATACACACTCACTCTCAACACTATATATTATAAATTTACTCACTCTAATAACACATTGTGTGTGTGTGTGTATACACACTCACTCTCTAATAACACTATATTATATTATATTATAGATAGATAGATGGATCTAACGTTTTATTTGGGGAATAATGTAAAAATTTAATTAAAAAAAATTAAAAGGATGATAAAAGTACTTTAAAAATTAGATGTAATTTACGCACCCAATCAGCAGGGACACCTGATCCACTGCAGGCCGGACTACAGAAGTGTTTTATCACCATGAGCGATGTATCCTCATACCGTCCAGCCCGTCACATGCCCTGCACCGGTGAGTGTCTGTAACTGCTCCTTAGTGCACTAGTGTGAGATTTGTGTGATTTGAAACACGGGCCGCTCCGCCGAAAGCGTTTAGAGGTGTGTATCTGCTTCACTTTCCTATAATCTCGGGTCTGCCCCGCCCCGCCCATTCAGCAGCCTCATATCACCGAGGCCCTGAGACGGGAGGAGGCAGAAACCGGGATATCCGCTGCGAGCACGGGCGCGTAAACACATTCACACAAACACACGCACACTCGCGCGTGCTCTCGGTCCATGCGCCACGCACTCGTCTGTCAAGGACACGCGTGATTTTATTTTGCGGACGCCGTCCATCGTCGCGCGCCGTTATGGCAGCCACGCTCTTAACGGGACACGAGGACTTTCTGCCGCTGATGAAAGGCTTTCAGGAGGAGTCCGGTCTGTTCACCGATACCGAGAGGGGACTGGCCAACGAATACGCGCAGGTAATAATAACAATAAATAATAACAACAACAACAACAATAATAATAATAATAATCAGCACCATCTAGTCTATATTTAGTGTTTTATTGAACACTGTCTTGTATGAAAGATCAGAGGTGTGTCCTTGTCTCACGTCTGAGACGCATGTCTGCTTCCCGTGCCCTGATGCGCCCTTGTTTGTTTGTTTGTTTGTTTGTTTGTTTGTTTGTTTTAGCACCCGGGATTTCCCCGCGTGAGTGTATATACCTGTGTGTTTATGTGAGTGTGTGTTTGTGAGATGATGCGTGTCCACGGTAGTCTGTTGGTCACTGAACCACGACCAATATCTGATTCCTCCCCGCGAGGCGCCTCGCCCTCACACGTTATTCCAGGCGATCCTGGAGTGAAACTTCTCAGCAATCGTGTAAGAGAACAGCTGGACGTCTCTAGACACCCCCCCACCCCCCAAAAAAAAGAGTCCAAAAATAACCCCGTGCACTTCAGGAGCTCAGACCCGACATTCCGGGTATCACCCAGTGACCCGCAGGTTTGATTGACCATTTCCCGCTGATTGCGCTCTAATGATAATTGTCTGAGGTTTATATGGAAAAGCTGAGTGTGTGAGTAAGTGTGTGAAGGAGCGAAGCCGCCTGTTTCCGCGCGTCAGCAAAGTCTGTTTTGGGCCTGCGGTATGTATGAGCTCTGTTTTACAGTGCAGGGGGGAATGTAGCGGATACCTACTGAAGGCTGTGTGATAAATGTTTGGCTGCTGACTGCAAAAACCCGACAACCTCATCCGTCCCTCGTCATAGTTTAGGCATGATCGCAGCACGAAATGTCTCCACGCGCCGGGTTCCCTGTAGTCTGGACGATTTTCCAGTCCCGTCGGACCTTCCGCAGCTGTACACCGTTCCCGTTCGCTCGCTCATCCGGGGAGAACCGAGACGCGGCTGAGCGGTCGAGGGTTAAGCGTCTGGCTCAGAGACCCGACGGTGGCGGCGTTTAGGTTCGAACTCCAATCGGTGCGGCACCGAGCCACCACCCTGACTCCACGTCCACACGTTTTCCCTTTATTCTGGAAAAGGAGTGCTGATGTATGTATTTCTGACTATGTTACGCATCTATTTAAAAACTTTCCCTGCTGTTCTACATGCATATTTATGCCCAAGTGTTCTCTGCGTCACCTGCTACACACATAGCGCGCATTCCGGACCGCTTCTGAAATTCGACCGCGAGTCATGAGAGCAGTATATATACGCAGTAATCTGTTCATTTATAGCCAGTTCGACTAGAACGATTTACAAATCTCGGTCGGGACTACGGAGCATTATGTAAGCGCGGCTGAGGGGGAGTTTATTCTGAACGTGATTTCTGTTCCCAAGTTCCTTCGAGCTTTGCTGAAACGAGCAGCGCGTGCATTCCACCTGTCAGGAAGTCATCATTCTTTGACATGCGCTCGGAGTTTAAAGCGAGATCTCTGCTGTGTTTCTCTCCAGGCGAAGCTTGAGATGGACAAATACCTGACACCTCAGCTGCAGGATTCCCTGGCAGTCAAGAAGCAGTGCCAGGATAGCTCCTCTGTGGAG
The DNA here is from genome assembly GCF_001660625.3 of Ictalurus punctatus. Lineage (NCBI taxonomy): Eukaryota > Metazoa > Chordata > Actinopteri > Siluriformes > Ictaluridae > Ictalurus > Ictalurus punctatus. The sequence goes on along the minus strand of NC_030441.2, from coordinate 16,568,683 downwards.
TTTTTCAGCGATGAACAAGGCTCGCCTTACAGCATCAACATGAACGTGTACCTACCTGACATCGCCTACCTGCGCGGCAGCCTGTGCCGCCCGCCGCCGCGGCCCTCCGTCCCCGGCCAGGTGAAAAGCAAACCGGTGAGCTCGACCTTCTCTTCAGCTCCAGACTGTTCCGTCCCTCCTACTCTTCCCGATTTCACGACCATCTTCAGCTCGGCCTCGGCGCCGTGCGCTAACATGGATGCGGGTGACGCTTCAAACGGCGTGTTCATCAAGCAAGAGATGCCCTCTTTCGAGCTTCCGCAGGACGGCCATCTGTTCCAGCTGCTCAGCTCTGACCTCGACGTTCCCATTCAGGCCGTTTCGGACTCTCACGCTCATGCCATGTCGTCAGAGGTGCACACCTTCCACGACCTGCACTTAGCAGCCACACAGACTGCCAACAAGCCGTACTGCGCCATGCCCACTCCTGCGTACCCGCTCGCACCCTCGGGTCACTTCGCCCACAGCCACACGCAGGTCAAAGCGCCCTATCTTCCTCCCTCGCCGCCAACCTCCGAGCCGGGCAGCCCGGACCGGCAGAAAGAGCTGCTGCACAACCTGACGCCACCGCCATCTTACGCCGCCACCATCGCGTCCAAAATGGCCGTCCACATGCCCGCTCATCAAGCGCCCGCATCCACACGAGCGCCCGCGACCACCAGCGCCGGGGTCATGCCTGTCCGATACAACCGCAGGACGAATCCTGACCTCGAGAAGAGGCGGATACACCACTGTGACTTCCCAGGTATGGAGAAACAGTACTTCATTCACAACATGGTTGTACCTTGACTTTTAAGACATTTGACATTTTCTAGAACAACAAAAAAGGCAGTCGCTCTGCTTATAAACAGTCAGACAGTTTGAACGGTTTTCAGGTTTGCAAAATCATCGACTCGGAGATACCATCCACTACAATCCTTCACTCACGGAGTGTTCTGTTTAGGAGCTGTTTCACATTCAGGTGTAGGTTTATAAATCACACCGATCGCCCTTCCACTCTCCTGCCTTTCCCCGAGCACTCTCTTCCCCTTTCTCTTGCGCTTCCTTACCGAGACCGATGCACTGTTGAATAATTCAGGCCCGGGCCAAAGCCTTTTAACCAGGCCTCTGAATTAATGCGAGGGAGCTGACGTCACCCCCCCCCTCCCCCCCCCCCCCCCCGATTGTTATTGAATCCTGTTGCATCAAATTGACCGACCAGATTGTAAAACAGGCAAGCCTCATGACACCATTAATAGTGCATTTACGCTAAGCAGTTCATCTGAAACGCCACGCTCCGCCATTTAGAAGCCATCACCGCTTCACTGAACGGGAGGAGGGGGAGGTTTTACAGCTAACAAGATGAGATTGGTTTTAGCTTCTCAAATGGAATGGAAACATTACCGAAGCCAAAGAAAATCTTCCCACTTAGTTTCCGTTCGACTTTACTGTTCTGCCCTCTTTGTTAATTTCCTTCATTCACCGCCGTGTTTTTGTTACAGGTTGCAAGAAGGTTTACACCAAGTCCTCGCATCTGAAAGCTC